>NW_015539841.1:243169-264837 GCF_001515605.1 Sinocyclocheilus anshuiensis | reverse complement strand
TGTCATTTTTAATGCAAATATGACATTATTTGACCTAACCCTACCCCTACCCTTACCCCTAACCATAGCCCATAACAAAGACATCTCAAACAATGTCATCTTTGCATTAAAAATTACATAACTGAGCGAATGTCACTTAATGACAGTTGTCATAAACATGCATAAAAAACCTTCATATTCATGACATGTCATGTCATGATTATGTAGGTGTCATGTCATGATTATGAAGGTGTCATGTCAGTCTTATGCACACCCCTTCAAGTAAAGTGTAACCGTTTTTTTTTTTTTAGATAATGTAATCTTGTTAAAATTGATTTCATAAAATTGGTATCGAAAAAAGTATCGTTCAGGAACCGGTATCGAAGTCAAGGTATCGGTATCGATATCGAACATTTTTGAACGATACCCAGGCCTAGTTGGATGACTTTCAACATGTGCAAATAAAGTTTTGGAAAATAAATAAAATAATAAACCTCACATTTTAGCCTTTAAATCATTTTTAAGAAAGAGGATGAGTCAAAATTATAGGCATTTTATCTGCTCCATAAACAATTCTACATAGGCTACCTTATCGGAAGTACATTTTGTTGCTGTTTTGTATTTTTGCTGAAGTATCACATGATTTAAGGTTGCTCCAATACCAACATTTTGGCTTTGGCAATGTGCCAAGCTCTGCTACCTCAGATAGGGCCCTATGAAATCATTTTTATTTTCCCCCAAATTCAGTTTTTAATTTTTCTAGGTTTTCCCATTTTTAATTTTCTGGTTTCTGTTTTAATGGTTAAATTACATTTTAGTAATCAAAAAGCATGTCTACCAACGGTACCGTTTTAAAAGGTACACTTTTACAATAATCTCAAACTCAAATATTACGCGACTTAAACAGTGAGAGACTCAAAAATCCAATGTAACTTTGTACAATGCAGTTTAAATGTAGATTAATGATACATACGTATGTTTTGAGTGTATGTTTTTGACAAGAAGAAAATGAAATACATTTTTAGATGAGCTGCTCGACATGTAGCCTAATGTACTTTAACAAAAATGTTTTCTAAACTAATTAGGGACTTCTATATATGTGTGTGTGTGTGTGTGTGTGTGTGTGTGTGTGTGTGTTATCATGCACACCTGTTGATCTCGTTGTATAATTCTGGATGAGCACAGGACAGATGCTACTGACTCCTGAAGTGGCACATGACTTGTGTTGTTTACAGACTGGTGCCGTTAAAGGGTTATTCGTCTGCATCAGACCTGCGACGTAGCCTCTACTTGATTAGTCTTTATGATATAAAATTCAAATCTCTGAATTAGGGCTGCACGATAAATCGAAATGGAATCGAAATCGCGATTCGACAGAAGCTGATTGTCATGCATATCTTTCAGTGAAGCACTGAAATCTTTCTGTGATCAGCAGTAAATCTCCATCCAAAGGCCAGAGGGCGCTCTCGCGCTGAAACTCCAAATACGCCTTGCAGAAGAAACCCAGAAAATGCCTATAGCGGTAGTTGGATAAACAGAAGATTTAACTGCTTTTATTGATTCAATGTGACTAATAAACGCACAGCAGTGAACACACACACACCGTGAACACACACCCGGAGCAGTGGCAGCCATTTATGCTGCGGCTCCCGAGGAGCAGTTGGGGGTTCGGTGCCTTGCTCAAGGGCAACTTTTCTGTCATTAAATGCAAACAGCTGTCATTATCACGAACGATTTCTTCGATTTCATAATCAAATTTTTTGCTGATTACAGAACCGGCATTACTAACAAAATGCACATGACAGTTGCATTCGATTAAGTGACGTGACATGACATGACGTGACATGTGGCCAAGTTTGGTGACCCATACTCGAAGATGAACGAAGGTCTTAAGGGTTTGGAACGGCATGAGGGTGAGTAATTAATGACAGAATTTTCATTTTTGGGTGAACTAACCCTTTAAGGAATGCAAAAATCATTTTGAACCCAACCATGAATAAGGGCAAAGTGTTTCGTGCTCTGCCACTGCTGAATCTGTCAAGGCAAAAGAAATCACATTTCATGTGAATGTGAGTTTGCTGTCTGAATTGAATGTGGTGAGAAACAAACAGCGTAGTGTAAAATACTGGCATGAAAGCGCACATTTCTATAGCGCTGTCCTTGCATTCAAACATCCATTGTAAGCAGTGTTGTCTGACTCACGAACAAACGAGTTAGTTCTTTTAAGGAATTGTTCTAAGAGAGTTCAGTCTGAACTTGCTGAATCAGAGTGCTTCCTGAACCAACATCCAACTCACTTAATGAACTGGAAGTTGTCTTTACCATCAGAGCAGCGATGGCGCAATCTCTCGTGACTCCTGTTTAAGGTGAGGTGCGGTGCTCATGCAGCCCAGCGTTGGCCCGTGCCATCATGCTCATTTCCTCGCAGGTCGTTTGAATACAGGTCTGTTATCTGACGTTCATGTGCTGTTTTGAATAAGCAAAGTGGACCACAGAAGGACAATACCGCTGTACAAGTTGCCAATGCTACGCTAATACGCTTTGCATGTGAAACTGCATAATTTGCATTTGGAATAAAGCTTTGCTTTCTGTTGACATTGCTAATGTTAAACTGAACGGTAGGAGAAATGTGCCTGAACCTGATGCAAAGCTGAGCAGCTGTCATGATTTGCTTTGTCTCATGTGATTGTGTTCACTATAGAGAGCATCAGTGAACACCCAGTTCTTCAGACGGTTTGGTTCTTGACATTTTAGAGGTCGACTGATTGATCGGCCGATTTTTGGCATTTTTTAATTAATCTGCATCGGCCGATTGTGCTGCAAATTAGGCCGATTTATAGGCAGGCGCATCTGCGGGCAGCCAAGCGTTGTTGCGGAACACCGGAGAATCTCTCTCTGGCTGCGTGAGACGGAACAGCTCACACTCTGCAGCCACTTCTTGTTCACACACAGCTTCAGCTAATGATGGCAGGGCAAAACAGACAGTTTCGAAAGCGTAATTACGTTTTACCCTACTAGAATTGATGCCGGAAAGTTATCATAGTCATAAGTGCAACAAGTCATTTGCATGTGAAAGTAGAAACACGCAATTCAGACGAAACTTCTGGGCTGATTATAACGTGCACGTTAACTTTCCTCATGAAATGTGTGTCTAGGTGTACACATTGCATGACTTTACAATAGGAAGAATCGCCAACAGCTCTCTCTGGTCTGCAAACTACGTTTCACAACAAAACACACGTGAGAAGTGATAAGGAAATAACGTGAGAACCCGCTTGCGTCAGACTGGAGTTCTCGAGCAAGACTGGAATTATTCAAAAATATATATATAGCCCGCAAATTGTCTGTGAGCTGATTTCCATATATCTATTAAAATACTGATATTCTGGTCTATAACTCCCTGAACTTCCCTCTGCCCTGTATCTTGGTCTCTCATTGGCTGTAGGTCATCGCCTATGTGTTTTTCAGTCAGAACTCATTTCACACAGCGTGATTGTGAATCGCCGACAGCTCCAGATATATAGCATGCCAAATATTTTGCGGGTGTCGGCGATTTTCTCAGATCGCGTCTTTGATAATTCACACTGCGTGATTGTCACTCGCGTGAACGAGCACCGATTTGCCTCCGATTTCGGGCATTTGTCGGCGATTTCGCAAAACCTGTTGGCGAGTGAAAAATCGGGCTAAAATCGTGCAGTGTGAACTCGGCATAACGTTACTACAAAGATGTGTTGGATTTGTATTATCAGAGCTTCTCAACTTGAATTCACTCACGTGAATTTTCTCAGTCAGGAATTATTTTTCTGGTTATTCTGACACCACATGAATGCAGTGTAATTTTACTAGAGATCACATGCGGTGATGATGCTTCTTACATCCGTTTCGGAGCACCAGAGGGCAAATATTTCAATTGACAGCTCAGGCATTTGAGTGGCACCGAGATCTGCGTTCTGATTCGGCCCGGTACATACCGGTCAAAAAGGTACTGGTGCCAATAGGGTTTCAGTACCAAACCCTGATGTGCAGTGGAACAGCCGTGTGTTTCTGGAGCGTCTTCATGGCAGTATCAGGAAGAAATGCCTGACGGACTTGAGCATCCAGAGAAACCGGTTTGGTCAAAAGCAGGTGGCACGATTGTTTGAAGGATCTGAGTCCAGACAGCTGATGTTAAACACGTTGTATTCTCGTTTGCAGTAGTCCAGTGGTAAACTGCGACGACGGACAACAGAAACAGTATGAAAAATGAGCTCTGTTCCAAAGCTACTGAGCTGCCTATTGGGTGAATTACATTTATAATGGACATACTTGACGTCTGTCATCTTGGATGGACGTTTTTATTGAATTGGTGCATTCTGGGATCGTCTTCTCCCTGAACAATACTTGTAATGCTACCTAACAATATGGCCATAATAAGTACAGTCATATAATCATGCTGCTAACTAGAGTTTCCCCTACCTCTGTAAATAAATACAATATAAATTCACGTCTCGCGCACTTTAATGCCCTTTGAATGTAATGTGTACGTTCCCTTGGAACTGGAATCATGGCGGAATTTCATGTGAAGTCCACTTCGCAGGGCACTTACGGTCGAATAAGACAACGCTTGAATGCTGCCTGAACAAGAGACCTCCTTACTGAAGTGAGAGTGTTTGTTGACTGGTGTCACTATCTTGCGAACGCGAATTTGGATCTCCTCCAAATTCGGGGGATCCCTTCAGCTCGAGGAGCCCTCTCGAACGCCACCCTCCGTGCGTCGGTAGCCCCCCGGGATCGCTAGATCGGTCGGCGCCGGACCGCGAATTTAACCACCCGTAACTCCCGAACCGAACTGGTAGGCTATTTGCTCGCCCATGATACCTGAGCATTCGGCCTATAGGTAGATGGCTCACTAGGCTTTGTAATAGAGCCACAGTCACAAGACCTTTGTATTAATTGTACAAAAGGCTTTCCTCCAGCTTTTGTAAGTGTGTTTGAGCCTGTTGATGCGAGTTTTGATTGTGTGAGTGCCGTTTGGCTGTAATGTGAAACGGATCCGGTGGACTCTTCACTGCTTCGTGTGGCAGTACGCAGGCAGCATCAGGCAGGTAAGGACTGACTGTGACTGAACCGTCACATGCTCACATACTCATTAAGGAACACGCATTCTTTTATCTACGGCCCCATGAAATCCATTTTGTTTTTGCAAAATGTAATTGTTTAATTAAATGAAGGATCAAAAGGCTTGTCAAATAAATTGTGACCCTGCAGCACAAAAGCAGTCTTAAGTCGCTGGGGTATATTTGTAGCAATAGCCAACAATACATTGTATGGGTGAAAATTATTTTTTTTTTCCTTTTATGCCAAAAATCATTAGGATATTACGTAAAGATCATGTTCCATGAAGATATTTTGTAAATTTCCTACCGTAAATATATTAAAACAACATTTTTGATTAGTAATATGCATTGCTAAGAACTTAATTTGGACAAATTTAAAGGCTCAATATTAAGATTTTTTTGCACCCTCAGATTCTAGATTTTCAAATAGTTGTATCTCGGCCAAATATTGTCCTATCCTAAACCATACATCAATGGAAAACTTATTTATTCAGCTTTCAGATGATGCATAAATCTCAATTTCGAAAAATTGACACTTGACAAATTGGTCACAATTGAATTCATATAAAATAACGTTTTTAAAATATATAATATGAAATCTTAACGATATCAAGCACTATGAAATTTATTATTTTTTTCTTCCACAAATTTGATTTTCATTTTTTCTGGATTCTGTATTTTATGATAAAAATTATCATTAAAAATGTGGTAGTCACATTAATTAATGAAGCGCAAGGAATTTAATCAGTTCTTTAAAATATACTACTCTAAAACATTGCATTTTTATTTTTTAATAAATAAGGTGCTGCACAACAGAGGTGCACAATAAATTAAAACGTGGATAAAAAATGTTGTTGATGGTATGATATTCTTTAAAGTTTTTATCCGTACAGTCTTTTCAGTAGATTTAGTAGGCATAATTCCTTACAGTTCTTATATTATATCTTATAATAGGGTTTGGCACGAGCATTCACGTACTTGAGTACTCGAACGTGAGAGTGACGATCGATCATGAAAACGATGATCATTTGGTCTGATTGGTTAGCAATGTGACAGCATGCTATCTAGACCAGAGGAACCAAAGTGAAAGTATGGCTTTGAAAGCACTCAGTGATGACTGGAATCACTTGATAATGGAATTACTGTTAAGTGCAAGAATAATTGTTATGAGAACAATGTTGTAATGGAATGTACATTCTTTGTGTTATAGCGCATCCACACCAGTAGCACGGTTAAGTTCATGTGCTTTTATGTTCGTTTGTGCAGATGTAATATGTAGTTTTAGGTTTATGTTGTATGATTAATATTATTTAGGAATGTGAGCAATGAGCAATGTCATATTCCTTTTAGATATTTCGTTTTCAAAAACATTAATGTTGCTAATAATCTAGCTGTGTTATTTTTCTATTTTTTTTTTCAACATTATGTTCATGGCTTCAAAAACGGCAAGGGACAAATCACTCGATAACACAATATAGTTGTGCAATATAGTTCAAGATGTGCAACACAATGCTGTCATATTGTGTGTACATAGAATTATAATGAGTAGAGATGCACCGATCGATCGGCCAGGGATCGGAATCGGGCGATTTTCCTCATGATTGGCCCGGATCGGTATTTTATTACTGACTTTTTACTTGTGTTTTTTTAATGAAAATAAAACTTTGCGTTGAAGAATTTTTTTTTGTATATGCTGTCATATTTCTTAGAAAGAAAATCAGAATCGGCAAAATTCGGTATCGGCAGATCACACTAACGAAAAATCGGAAATCGGAAGCCTGAACAGATTCGCTTCGCTTCCGTTACGGAGATATGGCCGTTCAAAGTTTCAGTGGTTTTCCATAGACTTAAGCTTTAAAGCGTTTCATCCAGGTCGCCAGTAGCAAACAATGGAGCGCGCTCTGCTGGACAAACTAAGTAATTACACCATTTCAAGCATTTTATCTGCATTATATGTTCTGTAAAAAAAAGTTCATATCGGCGGCATATTCGCCGATACCGATATATCGGTGACAGGCTCATATCAGCCGATAATATCAGCAAAACGATATATCGGTCGGGCTCTAGTAATTAACACGCTAGCAAAGCGCTTCAGTTCACAGGTGTTCATTCACTCTTTAGCTTTAGCTCACACTGTTGAAAAGGCAATGCCCAACATTATTGACTTTGATTGGATTATTTCAAGCTATCATGTTTCTTTTTCAAAAAATATGTAATAACTATCGGTGTTATTTTTCCCACCATATTGTCATTAACAGTATGTTTTGTTAAAGTAGTTCCATTGTCATTTCGCCGCAGTGCGCGTAGCGTAGCCCTGGCCTCGCAGTTAATCGATCAAGGAAAGGAAGAAATTACAAAAATACTCATCCTTATCATACATGTGATTTTATGCTTTGTAATGTTTTATAAAATATAAAGGTAATCAACTCTTGGAAGCATCAGTAATGCTGAGCATTGTAAAATAATGTCTGAAACCCATCATTTTCCAATGGAAACGTTTATGAATTTATAGTTACCAAAATCTTAAGCTTTTCGTATCTAGCTTTTATTGAAAAAGAAAACATCAATGATTTGTCTCATAAAGAAAACTTTAATTGAAAAATATTATGCATGTGTATTCTAAAATAAGTTTGTTGCTAAAGATAAATCATTTTGCAGTTTTCTTGTTTTCTTGTGAAATCAATGTGATATAGAGATCTGAACAGTATTAACTCAACTGTAAAAAGTAAACCCAAAAAACTGTTAAAACCAGCAGCAAAAAGCTGAGTTATGTAAAGGAAAATCTGACTAAGTTCACACTGCGAGCCTTAGTGCTCAATTTCGATTTTTGCTCAGATCCAATGTTTTTTTTTTTGTTTTTTTTTTTGTATAGCTGTTCACATTGTAGTTTTAACTGTGGCCAATATCAGATTACCAGTGTGAACAGATCATGGTTATGAACTGACCCGCAAGTGAAAAAGAACAATACGAACTGGATTGCCACGTTTTCACAACAAAATCTGCCCAATTGCTTCTCAAAACTGGTCTAAAACTAGCCCTTATCTTTAGTGGGGTCGCTTTAAAACAACCCGTGTCACCAAAAATAAAGCAGTCCAATTTTGCGGGAAAACTGTGGACTTGGCAACACTTGCGCTGTCATACGGAAGTAAACACGGAGGCCATAAAGTAAGCGATTATGCGTTTGTTTATAGTGTAATCTGCTGCAGAAGCCAGTGAAATTATGCGCAGACAATATGAAAAATAAAGACAAGGATGTGACCGAGGAGAGCAGAGTTTTGAAACTTTTATGATACGAGCCCTCATGGTTTGCTTGTATATAGAGAGTTAGTGTCTCTGTAATACTTATGAGAATCTTAGAAGTGACTCCCATGAGCACAGAATCATGAAAAATGTTGATCTAGAGTGACGTGAAAGTCACATGATCTGTTCAGACTGCGGTCGCATTGCAAAACATCTGACCTGTATCGGATTTAGTGCCACATATGGAAGTGGCACAAATCGTAATTGAAAAGATCAGATTCCATGTAGGCATGGGCCGGTATGAGATTCTGACGGTATGATAACCTTGGATAAAAATATCACTGTTTCACGGTATTGCGATTACAGCTCTAAAATATGTTATTTTTAAATGTCGGGGTAAAAAACAAAAACTTTCTTTCCCCCACTGAACACAATACATTTTATTTTTAAGAAACCTAGAACATTTTGGAACAGTAAACATGTCAGGCTAAATAATTCAAATAAATAATTGAATTCTTAATTTAATTAAGTGCAGTCACTTAAGTGAGCCTAAACCTGCAGCTCAACAATAATCAGAACATAAATTATTTTCTGTAAAAAAAAATAAAAAATACTAAATGGAAAAAAATGCAGTCACAAGTGAGCCTAAACCTGCAGCTCAATAATCAAAAGCATAAATCAAAACATAATTTCTGTAAAATAGATAAATAAATAAATGCAGTCATTAAACCTGCAGCTCAACAAGGTTTTTGGAGACATGCTCACTTTCTACACATTCCTCTTTCAGTCCAAGTTATGATGCAGGACTGTTCACCTTTCCTGGATTAAGTTTGGAGCGTATGAACACACATACACATAAGGAAAGAGAGAGCGCGAGTGTGTGTGTCACATAGAGGTCGACCGATGTATCGGTTTTGCCGATTAATCGGCACCGATAGTTGATTGCTGGAACTATCGGTTATCGGTATTTATTTCAACACTGAAACAAACGGCGGGTGGGTCTCTGTCTTGATCGGGGGTGAAAGAGGGAGAAATAAAAATGACGCAGATATATAGTTTATGTACGACCTGGAAGTATTTATTTAAGTATTTATCTAAAACGTCATCTGTACGGAACATCGTTGTGTACGAAACATGGTTAGTCTACGTTACCCGAAAAATTCCCATACGACAGACTTCGTCTTTTTTGACGGGGGAAAAAGTTCCAGGGATTCACCTCCTTCGGCCATCCCACACACAGCTGACTCTCACTGACCGCTCGCACCAACCGGAGGGGTCGTGTGACTCGTTACGCTCTTCGCTGCACACAACTGAGGGAGTCCTGCACTTTCCATCTTTGATGAGACGTAAAAAAACTGTGCATACCGCAGGAACGGTATAACGGGAAATTTTAGTGGTTTTGAAACCGTGACTTGTTTCAAACCGCGGTATACCTTGAAACCGGTTATCGTCCCATGCCTAATTCCATGTGGTTTGTGCTGTTCACACTGTCATGAGTAAAACAGATCTGAGTCACATGTGAGCAAAAAAATCTGATTTGGGCCACATTTGCCTGCAGTGTGAACGAAGCCTCTGTGACTACTCTGTAGTGCAGTTTTCATCATGGCATTTTATGTGTTGTCTTATGTTATTGTGGTCACTGTGATGGCTTAAAATAGACCAGACTTGTGTTAGTGGTCTTTAATGGCCTGTTAATGGACTTGCTGGCAGGACGATTCTTCCCATGTCATTCTGCTCAACCACAAGCGAATTCACCAGCATCTCTTTCAGTACGTCATGTGACCTACATACTTATACAAGTGCACTTCCCTTCAAATCCAGCTCAAACATGCATCACAAATATCCAAGCACTTTATAAAGCTGACCCTCTACATGGTCCTCTGCTCAAAACAAAACAAGAAAGGGACAAGTATGTAGTAACACAAACATCTTAGATACTCATCACTCAAGTCTAGTAGCCCCAGTGAAACACTAGACACACATCAACGTTTGTGTCAGTTTTTTAGTGTGCCCTCAGTATTGGCTATAAATAAGTATTTTGATGGATTGCATTGGGGCCTCTCATTGCACTGTTTTATGTAGCAGCTTGTACAAACTGTTGGACTCCAGGCTGTCAGTGTGACTCTGCTCTGTGACCATGTCTGTGTGTTGGTGCAGATTTCAGCGCTGCACGTTCTCTACAACAGCTGCTTATAAATAGATGTGCTATTGACAGCGTAGGAAAACTGTCTACTGAGCATCTGTGATGTTCGTCTTCTCTTCTAAATAAACCCTCATTCACAGCCATGGGATGTGTCTGCTATTAGGTTGGTGTTGTATACTTTTATAAAGAAGCGCTCGACGTGTATAAAGCAGGGGTGTGCACAAATAGTCGAATATTCGATCTGTAATCATTATTCGCAAATTAAAAACACTATTTGAATTTTACTACATGTTGCTTTGCTGGCTGCAAATGCAGGGAATCCATGATAAATCCTGAGCACGCAAACTAAAAGTCAGTTATAACTAAATGCACTGGGTGGTGCTGTGGAGCGTGTTAACAAGTTGATTGTATTTGATCACGGAATGTTGTCGTCTGCCTCGCGAAGTCTGGAATTACTTTTTGGAATTACTTATATGTTTGCACACAATTTCAACTAAAAGAAAACCTTGAGATATAACGTAACGTTGTTGTAGAACATTGTTGTGTATAATGCCTAATCATAAGCTTGTTCAGAAATTGTGAAATAATTTAAATAAACAAATATTCGAATATGCATTTTTTTTATGAGCCTAAATATTCAAATACAATATTTTTGAAAAATTACCATTCCTACGCTTTTGTGGACAGTAGTGGTCGTATTTGGCATTTTTCAAATATCGGCATCGGCCGATAAGTTTTTCTGCCTGGCCGATGTGTTCGAGGCGGGACTTTTATTTTGACGGCACTGAGACCGGCAGCACCAGAGCACACAGTGCTCACATTCTGCCTCTTCATTGTTTGTTGTCGTCGTCTAACAGTTCTGCCTAATACAGATAGAAGTCTGTCTAATAATCAGATAGAACTGTTGAACAAATTAATTAAAAGATATACAAAAAGTATTATAACGATTGCTTTTATATTATTAGTAACAGAAAGGCAGACATAATGCTTTCTCGTTTGCCGTCAGCATTCAGCAAATACGCATATCATTTAAACAAACCTTTAAATGACTAATGAACATTACATTTCACAACCCTTGCAGACTTAGTCGAATCCAGCTGTGAGATCTTGTGAAGTGTGCATTTGTATATTGCCTGATCACGTGTGCTCTGCGTGACGGTCGATCCGTGTGAATTGAATCCGGACAGGAGGAGAGTTCAGCTTCACTGGAGACGCGCGATCAACTTTAAACTCGTGATTTCAAACTATGCTGATTTATGCATTTGCGCACTGTCATATTCATGTCATTTTTACTGCGTGCTGCATGTAAAATGAATGTTACCTTGGCTTTAGTTGAAAAAATATAATAATAATAATAATATGATTCCCAAAGCACACAAACTTCCCAGATTACCGAGTGCCCTGTTGACTACAGTGTTTACTTCCTTTTTAATTATATATTTTAAAATATTTCTTTATTTGTGAAAAATACTGTAATAGAAATATAGAATCATGAAGTTGTCATCTAATGCCACAAGTTTGTTAAAATTTCCAAAGGGTGCCGCGACTAAAAAAAAGGTTGGGAAACACTGATCTAAAGTATAAGTATGTTTATTTTACACATTTATTTTAAATATAATTCATTTTCAAATTATTTCAAGTTTCTCAAACATTAATTAAAATAAATAAAAATTAGAATTAAAATAAAAAATATACTTATATCTGCTTTATATCGGCCATCGGCCACCCTGCTCTCTAAGATATCGGCATCGGCTGTCAAAAAACCAATTACGGTCGACCACTAGTGGACTAGTACGCAGAAGGGCTGCACGATATTGGGAAAATGCTACCATTGCAATATTTAATTTTTCTGTGATTTATATATCACAAAATGAAAAAATACAGGATTTTTCACCAGATGACTATAAATAGCTTTATTCGGAAAGAATGACTCATTCTAGAGTTAGGAGGGTGATTTATTTTTTTTTATTTTTTTTTTGCGCATCCACATAGAAAATGAATGGGGAAAAACTAAACAAAAAAAATCTTCACTGGTTTTAGAGTGAAGAGTGAACTACCTTGGTGTCAAACTGTGACATTATTCTTGATTTTTCATGTCATTGTGTATTTGGTATCTTGTGTGTAGCGTTAACTTGTAGATGGCGTTCTGAGGATGGAGGCCAAGTGATGATGCTATTGTTTGTTTGAAAGGGCAGAATGGAGTCAAAGAATCAGGCTTTTAAGACGTGCCTTCTAGCATCTTCATCATTTCTGTCCTCCGGGTAGAGTGCTGTTAAATATTGCATGCTTTGTGCTCAGCGAATGGCTGCAGGCATATGCTGTCTAAAAACACAAACACACACACACACACACACACACACACACACAAAGCACTCAGGCCTATTCATTGTGTGCATTTATTTGCCGGACACTCTCAATGCTTCATACACTTCATCACTTCAGGCTATAGACAGACACAAATAGCTGTGAGAGGGTCGACCTGTGTGTGTTTGGCTGGTGTAGCGTGCTAGCGTCCAGTGCAGCACTCGGAGAGAGTGGACATGCGTTCAGAGAGCTAAGGGGAAATCATCATATGCGATTCTTTGCCATCAGATGCCTGTTTTACTTTTGAATTTTGCTCTGAATTGAGCACAACTTAGTTTCACCCTTATAGTGAGGTACACAGGCTGTTTTTTGTGGTGGTGTGGTTAGGGCTGCTAACCAATAAATAATGACCCAAACTAGGGATGCAACAAAATGAAAATACTTGTCCGAAACTGAACAAAACGAAACACTGGGCCAAAGGCCGAATACCGAACATGGTTTTTCGTGTTTTTTTTCCCATGTATTTTGGCAATTTTCTTAACCATTGCATAAATTAAATTACCAAAATGTGCTTTTTACTGTTTTGTCTTGCTTTTCAAAGAAAAAATAAATAAATTACAAAACTACAATTTAAAAATATTTATTTAACACTGAACATTTTTTAACATTCTAGCAGAAACAAAGCACAATTTAACTTAAAATTGTTAAGTTAGTAAAATACAATTATTTATAATTATTATTAAATACATTTTTTGGCCATTTTTGAGACCCCCTTCTTGAATTAGTTGTGTGATTGTCTAAAGACGAAAAAGAAGGAAAACTGGACACTTTGAGCAGCAAATCCACGTATTAGAATGATTTCTGAAGATCACGTGACACTGAAGACTGGAGTAATGATGCTGAAAATACAGCTGCGCATCACAGGAATAAATTACATTTTAACAGATATTCACATAGAAATCAGCTGTTTTAAATTGTAATAATATTTTACAGTTTAACTGTTTTTACTGTATTTTTAATCAATTAAATGCAGCCTTGGTGAGCAGAAGAGACTTCTTTTTCAAACATTAAAAAATATTACAGATTTGAACACTGTGTGAATGTTATAATAAATGTATTAATAGAGCTGTTGTAACCATTATCATTATTATTCTTTTTTCATTTTATTTTACAGAACAACAGTAAAATTACAATACTAACATTTATAAATGTTGATGGAGTTCTTGCTTTTTCTCAGCTTTTATTTTGGCAGAAATGTGCAGGAAAGACCTCAATGCTTTTTGTTGACAGCAGATTTATAAATGAGTCTCATTACGAATACGTCGCACGTATCGTATTGTCACATGCCTTGTAAAGAATCATAAAAATGTTACTGAGCAACTGACGAGTAACACCGTTTCAGTGCAAATTTTCCTTGTGCTTTGGACTTTGGAGCAGATAGCGCCGCGAGCTCGTGCAGCGCTGTCAGAATGCATGCAATTCGTGCTTTATTAGAAAACATAACATGAACAGTTTTAAATGCTTCCACACTGCCGGCATGTTTGCTGCATTATAAAGAGTTGCCTGCACTCTACGCTGGTTGCTATTTGATCGCGTCACCAAAGTGTCATTGTTCGGTACAATTTATTCTGTCTTTTCGCTATATATATATATATATTTTTTTTTTTGTGAAAAGTAAATGACAAGAATTGAAAGGCATTTATCAGTGATACAAATGTCTGAGTCCAACCTAAATTCTGCCAAAGTACAAATTATAACTGGAAATGCACTTGTATTATTTATTTAACAATTAAGAAATTATTACAAAAGAAAAAAAACTCTCTAAACTAATGCTGTAAACCAGGGCTATTCAATTATCTTCATTTGAGGGCTGGATTATCGAATTGAAAATTTGAAGGGGGCCGAGGCTTCAAATTTTCAATTCGATAATCGGCTGTCCTGATCTCTTACTGGGGGACCTATACAATTAAAGTGAAATGCATATTCAGCAGTAAATGAACTACCAACACCAACATCTATAAAAGATTAACATTAGTGCCGTCTGTCAACCAATTAAAAAATAAAATAATCACATTTTTCTGTAATTAATCGTGATTAATCGCATATTAATATATTTATATTGTCATACTTCAACAGTGAACCTCCAAATTAATGTAGAAACAACATTAAACAATGTTTAATGGCTTTTTTTTTTTTTTTTTTACTAAGTAGCCTATTATTAAGGAAGGCAGTGTCATTGATACCAATACTGCTACTGATGTGTCTATTAAATGCATTTCCCCTCAATTTTAGCTATTAATTATAACCATTCAACATTACAGTAATTGAAAGCCATTATTTTTCACATTTAATAGGCTTTGAAATATATAAGAGAACTTAAAACAATCTTCACATAAACTATAAGTTGTATATGCATAAACTATAGGCTATAGATTAATCTTTATTCAAGCTACAAAAGTTACTCAGCGAGTAGAGCAGTGAGTGATTTCTCTTTTTCTTTTGTTCTTTTTTTATTTACATAAATGACACAAACTACAGCAGGTTTCACTTTAACTGCAGTGCTGTCACTTTAAATCCTGATGCACATGAAGTGGCTCTGACACACATCCGGTTTTCTCCCAACTCTTTATGGTTATTTAGGACTTTATTATTCATTTAAGACCGTGTTTACTAGGGGTGATCTGATCAGGATTTTTGAGGCCGATCACCGATCACAGAAAGCAGTATCTGCCGATACCGATCACCGATACCGATCTTTTTAAAGCCTTCTTTTTATCATTTATAACTATGTATAGATGTATAGTGGTACACCAATCAGGATTTTTAGACATTTATTCAGGGCCTGAATTTCATTTTTGAAAATGAGGTGAATTCCCCTCTTAGGTGAGTCTTGTGAGAGGGGAAGCAGTTTTCAGTGTGTGTGAGTGTGAGTCTTTGTTCTAGTTCTGCAGCTCACCCCACCCTCCATTTCCTGTTTGTAACACATGCTCTCAGCTGACTCTGAGTGTCATGTGACGCCACTGCTGTGCCATATCTGAGCAATCGATGCACCAGCCTACAAATTTCCATCTGTCATCTGCAGTGAATGCTTTTCTGTCATTAATTGGATAAAAAAAAGTATAAATTCAAAGCTATGAAAACATAATGAGTGTATATGTGTAGGCTGTGATATACATTGTTGAAAAAAAATGGGTTAAAATATAAACATTACATTCTAAAACAACAACAACAAAACAACTAGCCTACATTTTGACTGGTACAAGGTAGGAGGAACACGCATTCACTCTTCTGAACATAATTATATTATTTATATCTAGCTTATTACAACCATTTCAGTCTTTCAATCTTTAAAAAAGGTTTCTTGTGCTATTTGGATGCAGTGGTTTAGGAATCAGTGACATTTGATGTGAAAACAGACACAGATCCGCATGGAGCACACATAGTTTGAAGTGAATTTGCTGCAAGTGGTCTACTTTTCAGTGTCAAGGCAGCATGACTTATATTAAAAAATAAATCTTTTGAATTGCAGAAATGACTTGTGAAAGTTGCACACCCGTTTTGCAGTGCGAGCGACACGGGCACATCATAAACGCTTGGAGAGTAGGCAGCTCTGTTTATAATTGGAGCACATATCTATTTTTGTTGCGTTGCGTCACGGCGCTCGCTCTGAGTAGACGCTTTCTCCTGCCGTGCACACTAGAACGGCCGTGATCTGATGTGTTCACTAGCAGCACAGACAGCAGCTCAATCCTCCATTCAGACTGAGGTGGGACGCATTGAGGAACACTTGAGAAAAAATCTGGATTAGGGATGGGCATTTTTCAAAAATATTGTATTCAAATATTTGGGCTCATAAAAAAATTTATATTCGAATATGAATGAGAAAGACCCTATTTTTTAATCAAGTTTTTGTCTCAATTTTCAAAGTTTTTGATTAGGCATTATACACAACAATGTTCTACAACAGTGCTGCATTATATCTCAAGGTTTTCTTTTAGTTGAAATCATGTGTAAACAAATATATATATATACATAAAGAACAAAAGCATTCAAGCTCAAGCAGAGGAAATGGAAAAATAAAGCAGACGTTGCCAGTTACAGTACAGAACGCACATACACTCGAGTCGGCCAATGTTTGTCGTGTTTGTATTGTCTCACATCATGTTAATGTTGAGAAAAACAATAATATCCAGATGAAAGTTGGCTCCTCAGTCTGATAACAGTAAGAATGCGTGCCAACACAGATGTTCCAGAGACACAAAGATAACGGTGCGCTGAGGAGTTTTTTACAGCGCTTTGTGTTTTCTGTTCTTAAAGCTCTCTCTCCCTCCAGGAAACTTGAAGGAAGCACATGTCTCCAGATCATTTCTCTCTGATCAGATCAGCTCTCTTCTTGGCTGACTGCAGTGATGGACAGCTGTCTTTCCTCAGTCCACTGCTGTTTAGATTTCATCTTATTCTCATTGTGGTGGTGATATTATGAGAACTCCGTTTCACTGATTCATGTGATCAAAAGTAATTCCATTTTGTAAGAGTATTTTGATCAAAGTAATTCCAGACTTCGCGAGGCAGACGACAACATTCTGTGATCAAATACAATCAACTTTTTAACACGCTCCACAGCGCCACCCAGTGCATGTAGTTATAACTGAGATATTCATTTATATGCATTTATATAACTGGATTCTCTGTATACTTATGGACAGCAAAGCAACAATAATAATTACAGATTGAATATTTGACTATTTGTGCACACCCTACTTCACAGACATTAACTTTCCCATTATGGGCGATACTTGCCCTCTTAAATATATTTCCAGTGGCATATTTTACCCTGATGAGGGCAATGTTTTTATTTATTATTCTTTTATGAATAAATGTATAAATATGTTACATTTATTTAAACAATACTAAAATGTAGAATAAGACGGCATATTGGGTTGTTACTAATGCTGTGTTCGATACGACGATGTATCGTCACAGATATTTGACGATACGAGTATCGATACAGCTGTCCCTGTATCGCGATGTATCGTCACAGAGATTTGACGATATGAGTATCGATACAGCTGTCCCAGTATCGATATTGTGGCACGTGTGCAGCAGTGGACTGTGCTTAATTTGAATACAAGAACAACGTTTAAAATTGAGCAGAAAAGTGCGAGGTTTCTAAAAAATAATGAATAGAGTATAATATATAGGCTATAACGAGGTTTAACCTTGTTAAACCTTAACTTAATCTGGCCGTAGAGGAACATGTTACCAGCTCCTTGTTGAGAAAGATAATGTAGCTCTTGAGCGATTAAGCTATTTAGTTGATAAAATTGCGGGGCAGCATTAAAAAGTTTGTTCCTGAATGTCTTGAGTGCGCGTCAGTGCAGCCGCGACGTGATCTGTGTGGGTGACTGAGCGTGTGTGTGTGTGTTAGATACAGAAGACAGCGCATTAGTTTAGAACTACCAGCAATGTAAATATGATTTTTTTAAATATATTAGAACAAGTACATTACAATATAAATTTATTAGAACGAGTACATTATTATTTATGGGCTTAAAAACAAGATGCAAAAAATCTGAATATTGTACCTGGTGGGGAGTGCCCAATGTAAACATGAAACATATGCCATTACCTATATTGTACTGTGGTACAGTTATGGAGGCCCTTCATAATGCAGAGGTCAACTGCCTGCTCTGCCAATAGTTAGAAATGGCACTATAGTATGCAGTGTTTCATAAACAGCTGTTTTACTAAATTCTCCTGAGGTGAAATTCAGTGCAGTCCCGTATCGTGATATGTATCGTATCGTGGCCTCTGTATCGTGATACGTATCGTATTGTGACTTTGCTGGTGATACACAGCCCTAGCTGTTACCAATCAAATTAAATCAGTATCCGTCTTTGCACTGCACAGGTGGCACAGAAACTGCATCTGAAGTGGCATTTAGATGTATTTACTCAGACTGTTTAATGCAGCTCAGAGATGACATAAAGGCATTTATATTGCAATTACAGTTGCATAAATTATTAGAGTAATGTATTAAATATATCATTATATAGAGTTTACTGGTATTTTGGTTCTGATGTGTGAATGATATTTTACTGGTGAAAAGACGTAACGACATTACTTGTGTGAACAGCACATTTGTGTATTTACCGAAAAAAAAACATTCTTGTAATTTTACTGTTATTTACTGAGAGTACTGAGTGAAAGGGGCTATTGATTCAGTCGTTTTGTTCAAAACTGCTGATTTTGAACATTAAATACACAAAAATACAATGTTCTGAATTCTGTTTGTACTATACAAATATTCATGAGCTTCAATCAGGTCACGCACACTGGTCACTCAATATTTTTTCACAGTTGCACTTAGTAATTATTTGATCACTGATGCATCTGAAACGGTGGCAGTATAGAGCCTTGCCTGGATTTATGGTAGAGTATATGATGTGAATTTGCTTGGTGATTTGTGAAGCCTCTAAGTCATAGCTCATGTTCAGTTTAGAAGTTTAAAGTGGCCTGAAGCAGGTAGAAAATCAGCATTCAGAAATGTCACAGCATGAAGAGTCCAGTGTGATCACACTGCTTTTAACTTCCCTGTGGAAAACACCTTCCCTAGATCATGCCGTCACTCACATCACAAACGCTTTCAGTCCTGAACGCTTGTCTTCTGCTGATGGGAACTCAAACACACAACATCCACAGATACGGTGATCATGTTCAGTTATGATGTGATGTATGACTGCTGTCTGAAGCGGCTCACTTAGCTTTTGCAGCAGCTGTGTCAGAGATCATGACAAACAGATTTTATCTGCTGCAGCGAGTCGTTTGCAGTGTAGAGCGGTCAGGTTCAGGCAGGAAGGAGTTAACAGCCTGCAGCTCATGCTTGTGTCTGTGGGGCAGCTGGTCTGGAGGGAGGGGGTCCTAAATTATTAAACCCCAGCAGAAACAGGGCAGCATGTAATAGACGCAGAGCAGTGCCCTGCTCACCTTCTGTACCGCACCGATTTAGCTGCTCCCTGTGTGGACACGGTAAAGTCATTTCCAGGATGACTCTGCTTTATCAAGTTTTAAGGAGACATTTTTTTCTTTTTTTCTTTCTTAAACTGCTAAATGAGGATAAGGCATTGTGTATGCATGCATTGTGAACATTAACAGTATGAATTTCTTTAAAGCCGCTTTGAAATACTGTGTATTGTGAGCAGTCTGGGGTCCTGAAGCTGTAAAACAAAGCCTATTGACTATAAAAAAAAAAATCCTTCCATAAAATCCACACAAACTTCCTGTATCAACAGGAAATACGTCAACATAGGAAAGAAGACTGTTCTTGTCAAGTCATTTCATGTGGTCTTCAGGCTAATATGCTGTAAAATGATGGTTTGTTTTTGAGGCCCTACTAAATGTTTCAATGCATAAGCCGTCTCTACAGGAACCTCTTCCAGTCGCATTTCCTTCCTGTCCTCTACAGAAGTCCACCCTTCAGTGTCCAGAGAAAAACACTGTACAGTCCCCAGTGTTTCAGACTTTATTCTGCGATTTCACACAAAAGTACTGCACCTTTATCTAACACGTCTTCATCTCACTCACTTTTTTTAAATGTGAAATGACTTTAATAAACAAATCAGCTAAATATATAGCCACATCATCATCCATCAGGGTCCAAGCATGTGTGGAGGTCAGCAAAATATCAAAGATGTTGTGAATACAGCTGTTCAAGTGACAGATTTCTTGATTGCAGTTGTAGGTGATATTTTCACTCAGTAATAGAAGCTGCATCTGAAGTTGCATTTTGGTGCATTTACACAGACTGTTTAATGCAGCTCAGAGGTGGCATAAATGCATTTACACAAATTACATTAATACAGTGAGATTAATGTTTTAAAAATAGAATTTTGAATAATGTTGTCACTTAAATTATATTTTAAATATGAAACTATGGCAGCAACTCATTGTCTTAATGAGTGAGTCATTGAGTCATTCATTCAACTAGGGCTGCACAATTAATCGAATTTCTAATCGTGATTACAATTATGGATGCTAGGGTTGTGCCGATAGGCGATAGTATCGTGTATCGACGATAGCAGATGTCCTTGTCGATAGTCAAGACGATATTAGGCTCATTCTCCTATTAATGTATTAAATAATAATAATAATAATAATTATTATTATTATTATTAGGCAGCCCATTATAATTCGGCTATTATTATCAAATTGCCCTGCTTTTTCATTCAGCACTGTATCACACACACACACACGCGCGCAAATGAGAAGCCTGTAGCCGGTGAAGGAGTCTCCAACCACAAACTCAAGACACATGTCGTCTGCTGATATAAGGTATTTCGTTGCACTTTAACAAGTAATCTGAACGGCCTATATACAGGGCTCTAGACTGCGACCAATTTTTGAGAATGTGCGAGTTAAAATTTGACGTGGTCGCATTTGTGCGAGTGCATGGTCTAAGCTGCTCCAAAGTGTCTGCTTCATACAGCGCACGCTGCAGAGCCGCGGCACATTATAGCAGGAGTCAGATTTCACTGATCACGTGAAGAGAGGCACTTTCAGCGCGAAGGTGAGAGCAACGGAGGATTTGGTTTACAAACTAAAGTTTAAACCAGAGAAGGTGAACATGCTGGTATTCTTGTGGGGGGATCAAAACATGCAATCACTGTCACCGTTACTTTTCTTCTTGTTTTCATTTTTGAAAAACGTATCTTTGCTGTTTACCTTAAGCTATGGAGGCTCTCTTTTATTTGATTCCTCAGTGTTTGTTAAACATTCTGTAATTTATTAGTCTGTATATACAGCATGTACATCCTATGCCATGCCTTGTCTTATTCGTTTTTGTTAAGAAAGGTTATGTCAGCTAGTTTGTCATTGTAGCCTACTGTTTTATTGTTGTTGTGCTTTTT
>NW_015539841.1:238005-242288 GCF_001515605.1 Sinocyclocheilus anshuiensis | reverse complement strand
TCTCTCTCTCACTCTCACTCTCACTCTCACTCTCTCACTCTCTCTCTCTCTCTCTCTCTCACTCTCACGTGCGGTTTAAAAGACCAAATAGTTATGAAATAGCCTATGACAAGTACAGGCAGTCTCTCTCTTGCCCCCACCCACCCATGCACGATAATAGTACCAATATGGCACCGGTACCTATGTAACCGGTATGTACTAGAACCGAATCAGAACGCAGATTTCGGTGCCGTGCCTGAGCGATTGATTGAAATATTTGTCCTCTGGTTCTCCAAAATGGACTTAAGAAGTATCATCACTGGCACCACACGTGAAAAATAATTTCTTTTGTGATCTGATGTGGCTTCTTGTCACAGAATGAGGCAGAAAATATGTTCTATATGCTACTTTAAAAAGAATACATCGATTAGCAATAAATTAAGGTGACCATACGTCCTCTTTTCCCCGGACATGTCCTCTTTTTGGACCTACAAAAATGCGTCCGGCTGGAATTTCTTAATTGCCCAAAATATCTGGGATTCGGCTGTTTTCTTAATCTCGCTTCCGCTGAATCTTTGACCATTGTCGCCTGCTCTTGCAACATGTTTCGCTCCCGCGATTTTCGTGTCCACTCCTTTAAACATTCTAATATTGTATATAATTTTGGTGCATCAGGGAGCCGCTCTCAGGACGCGGTGTATTTAAATAAACTGTGATAATGTGAGAAATGTTGAAGGTGTCTGAATAAATTTTGGTTTGACTGTATCTGTTTGATAAATTAAGTTAACCAACTAACATTATACATACTCTTTTGGTTTCTGTACCCAATATTTAAAAAATGTACAAATGCAATAAAAAATATCAGTATCGGTACTCGGTATCGGCAAGTACCAAAAATAAAAGTATCGGTATCGGGCGAGTACTGAAAAAAGTGGTATCGGTGCATCCCTAGTTTATAGTGCTAATGGCCAATCCATCATTTTTTAGGGGAATTTTTATTTATTTATTTATTTTTTAATAAGTATCGGTTCAGGCACCGTTTTAAAAGTATCGATTTGGCACCTGTATCGAAAAAAACCCAAACGATACCCAACCCTACTAATGGATGCCACAATTACGTAATCGTTCGTTCTGTATATTAATCGTTCAAAGTCTACTTATGTTATTCTGCACGCTTAAGATATGTTTTTTTCTTTCTACATGTTATCTTAAGGTTTTAGTTTTAGTATAACATTATAATACCATTCATATTTTTCTTTTTTATAATTTAAAGAAGAAACCAATCCGATGTATATTTGACATTTGAGGCTTAATACTATAGAAAAGCACTAAAGATTTTTCAGTTAGTGTTTTCAGCTTGTTTATTTTCTTTAAAAAATACGGCATGCAGTTGCATCAAACAATGGTACTAACATCATTCAATGTAAATTGTGATAATCGTAATTAATAATCGCAATTACAATTTCAAGGGAATAATCAACAATTATGATTTTTGTCATAATCGTGCAGCCCTACATTCAACATATTGGTTCAAATTTAATGAAGCAATTGAGTGTCTTTATGAGTGGTTCATTGAATCATTTACTCAGATGTTTTGTTCAGAAACACCGATTCATTCAGAAATGCTGATGTCTCTGAAAATTGTTTGATTTATGTCTCAGTTGTTGAACTTTTTATATTAATCCAAATACTTACACGTTAGGAAATTTACTGGAAATAAAAGCAGTTTGAATGTGAGAGGGTGTTTCTTTTGAGTTGTGCTCATGCTTTGCTGGTTATGTCATATTCATTGTATATGACTTGGTGTTTTTCTGAAAGTTATACTGCAGACAGATGGGTTTGCCATGTAGTTTATTTTGACGGTGAATGCGTGTAGTTTCAGAGAGAGCAGTGTTGTTGAGGTGAACGTAAAGCCGTATATTGATGCAGCCGCTGACCCTGTATTAGCAATATTAAAATGACACTTTATCAGCTGGATTATGTGCGGCTTAAACGTGGAACGTTCTGGTGAGGTGTTTATCCAGTGTAGATCCATTCAGAAGGTCTTTGGCCGTTGGAGACACAGGAGCTGTCTGGGAATACAGAATCCAGGTAAGTCTTTACTTTACTCTAGATGGCACACCTGAGGGAATGGTAATTTGAGGTCTGGACAGGAACTGTGACCTTAATCATGTACTTTTTTTGGCAGCATAGGACTTCTAATGGCTTTTCGTCTTCAGATGGACATTGTGTGGTGACTAGAGCTAGTTGTGCTGAATAAGACGAGATATTACTACAGTAGTCTTTCTGTTGGAGTGTGTCAATGCAGCAGGATCACTCAAAGATTCACACTAGTTACTAAAGTTGGTCAGATTTCATGTTCTTGTTCATTTTGACGTGCGATGCGAGTGAAAGTGTCGGCAGTGGATTTGGGTCAGCAGGAGAGTTCATCAGCAGATTTGGTGTTAACCGGATTTGTGCGGACGCGCTGAATCAACTGTGTCCCTGGATTACAGGAGTGACATTGAGAACGGGACGCGGTCCATGTCTGTGTCCACTCACACTTTCCTCTGCTCTCTCTGATCACCCAACCAACTCTTGACCCAAATAATTCAAGCTTTTACCTCTGGATTTCTTTCTTTCGGTGAAGTACAGAAAAGGTACGGTATGGTTTTGTCATGGCTTTTAATTGTTTAAGTGGGTAGGGCAAGGCATTGTACCTGTTTAAAGAAAAATATTATATGTTTGTTTTGCCAATTAGGTTGAATATTTATTTAGAAGAAAAAAAAAATCAAAATCTAATCAAGGCATGTTCTGTACAGAGTTTTTCTACTAATTTGATTTCTTTTTACATGCAGCAGTGTTACTACATATATAAGAAGTAAACCGCAATATTTACCTGCCTGTAGTTCTGAAATATTTTAATAACTAAAATATATATCTGATCATATCAGAGTGATAAAAGTTAGTTGTTGGAGCAAAGTTTGTTTAAATGAGACGCTACAGTCGTGGCCAAAAGTATTGGCAGTGACATAAATTTTGTGTTTTGCAAAATTTGCTGCTTAAGCTGTTGTGGTTCATTCGCATTGTTTCTAGATTGTCACTGCCAGTACTTTTGGCCATGACTGTAATAAAACATCTCTGTCTTGATGCTCATACCGACAAGTCCGAGTTGAGAAAAGATCATGAAACCAGTCTTAAACTTTCTTTAGTGACCGTAATGGACCAATAAAAAAATCACGTTCAATTTGTCATGATATTCGCATTGACCCTGTATGTGAATACACAGCTTATTCCAGGGTTGTTACGGAAAGCAGCTTTCTGAAACATCATATAGAAGTGAACACCGTTTTACTTGCACTGTTTAAGCGATTAACAGAAAGTGGTTTCACTATTTATTCAAAAAATAAATAAATAGAATGAATGAATGAATGGTATTTCCAAGTCAACTAGCAGCAGCAGTATCGCTTAGTCGACTAGTCTTGCACATGATTTTTGGCTATGATGTTTATCAAACAACACCAAATACAAGACTACAGAAACGAGAGTTTACGGTTTCTGCTATTTACAGTTGCTTAGCAAAATAATCAGTTTGTCAGCACCACCAAGTCGTAGTTTTATGTAAGTGCAGCAGCTCTGGGTACGTGAATTAATCTCATTGGTTGGCCAGTTCTCCACAGTGCAATAGAAAATAGATGTTTGCGTCGGACTAAACAGTTCATTTAAATTCAAATGTTTATCGCGCCAAACATTTGTCTTGGTGTCAGCAGGGCGGATGTGTGTGGGAGAACCACCAAACTGCACGTATACAGAGATTAAGAGTACATCGCTAAATGCGAACAACACTTTAGTGTCTGGGAAAAAAAAAACTGATGTTGCTTAGTTATAGATCAGCATTGGAGTCCCTACAAATAGATGGTGAATACTCAGTGTATGATTCCTGCTGTGTAGTTGCAGGGCTCGCAAAATTTCTAAATCACTGGTAGCCCTTTGGGCAGACTTTCTTCAGATTTTGGTAGCCCAAAATGAATTTAAGTAGCCTGAATAAAAAAGACACTGGCTGAACTTCACTGCGGACAAATCAGCATCAAATCAAATCAGCAAAACTTCAGTGATTGCTTTTTTTCTTCAAATAACAAGTCAAGATAGTAGGGGTGCAACGGATCACAAAACCCACGACTCGGATCATATTGCATTATCATATCAGATTTTGAGTAACAGATCAGATCATTTTGCAGGTGAGCAAAAAAAATGGTTCTTTATTATTGAAATAACAGAATACTTCTTTGATACCACAGCAAAAACTAGTAGCATATAGGGATGTA
>NW_015539841.1:219367-237757 GCF_001515605.1 Sinocyclocheilus anshuiensis | reverse complement strand
AATACAAATAAAATAAATCTCTTCATATTAACAAACTAAGGCTTTGGCTGTGCTTTTTCCATTTAAAATCAGAGGCAACCACTGCATTTTCATCACGATCCAAACAAAGATGCTAAATACATGTTAGATTGCCATTAGATTGTATAATTTAGAGATCTGAAGCAAAAACAGAATGGCTTGATTTTATCTTTGTGAATGAGACGCAAATGTCACTCTCTGACAGCAGGTGGCGCTTATGGAACAGCTGGTTATTTATAGGCTGCTGCCCCTTTAAGACCGAATGCACGGATCCAATATAATGATGCACTTGAGATTTCTTTCTCCACTGTTTACGTTCACTTAAGACATAACCGACTGTGTTTACGAGAATATTTGCCGAGAGTTATTTTGAGAGAATTTTGTGTGTATGTGTTCATTCAGATGCAAGGATATGCAAAAGAGGAATCAATTCTGTGTACGCTCATTGTCTGAAACGCGGCTCTCTGTGCGCGCTTTGAATGAGTGCGTGCAGCTCCGAATGCGCGTGAATGGTTTAAAACACTTGAATGTTTAAATCGGCAAGACTTAGAAACATGTGCAAACGATCAACTATGATCTGTTTTACCCCAACAAGCTAGTGAACAACGCAAATCAAGGAATGAATTTTAATATCACTGTTCAAGATAGCAGGGCGGTGATACATTTTGGTAGCCCGACTGGAAAACACAATAGCCCTGGGACGTCGGGCTAGCGATTTTGCGAGCCCTGAGTTGGAAGTAGATTCGATCAAACTAAGATCTAATTCACTGTTACTGTAATGTGATTAGCTGCTCTCGTCTGTGGCGTGAAGCGTTTGTGTAGCTGTGTGATGCTGTGCTGCCGGGAGGCGTGCAGTAATGGTGATCTTTAGCACAGGCTCGCTGCACAACACTGTTGCTAAGCAACGGCTTCACGGGTTGGCAAGAACACAGGCGGAGAGAGAGACGTGCTCGCATCCCTTCATTAGTGTTGGAAATGTCTTTTCTCGCTGTGTCCAGTGGTAACGGCGCTCTAACTATAGCACTGTCTGATGTCAGCTGTGTTTGTGCATGTACACACACACAGCAGTGCTGGGATATCTGTGGGTGTTGTGTTAGTGATTGAACGACCAGTCAGAAGCACTGTATAATGAGGCTGACTTGGTGTCCACCGCACTCCGATCATGCAGGTTTGTAATGGGGCGATCACATCGGATGTGTCCTGTGCCACCAGATCATGCAAAACTATGCCCAAAATACAGACCTGTAGCTGGTGTTTCGGTGATGGAAGTGCTGCTCAAAGCAGAGGGTTTGCCCAGCAGTTCAACAGAAGTATTGAAATGTGGTGTTAATATGTTTTGATGACAGTTCAGCAAATTGAAATCATCTCCAGGAGGATGCGTCTCTAAATGTGTCTTGTTTAAATGCCCCACAATGTACAATGGTTTAATAATATGCAACCAATAGAGAAATGATATGTGTGTGTGTTTCAGATCAGTGCGAGCGTCAGTGAGCGGACGGAGTGAAGCCCATCGCCTAGCAGAAGAAAATGAGTGAACTCGACCAGTTACGTCAGGAGGCTGAACAGCTGAAAAACCAGATCAGAGTCAGTCGTTGCACACACAACATCACACACACTTTCTTGACATTCGATACACATTATGAGACCATATGCTGCCACACGTCACAATTCGATAACTGGCACTGGAAACTGCAGAAAGTGCTCTCGAGACACTCGAGGTGAATGCAGATGTTCTTGAAAATTAATATTGAAATATATTAAACTGACTGCATTGATCAACAGTATCGAAAACTGGGGAAAATTACCATTTTATATTTAAGTGCTTTCACTCAATGCGACTTGCATTGTAAGCCGTTCATTGAGAATTGAACCCATGGCTCAATTTGAGGTGGTTGATTGGACCGTGATATTAACAAAAGTTTGAGGCTTTTTGCTTTGTAACCTGACCATGCACGATTACATGGTTTGTTGGATTCGATTAGGTTTTTCTCTGCTGTCAGAACAGACCTGCAACCCACGAGTGGAGAGACACTTTCTGAAGTGTTCATACAATATTGTCAACAAAAGAATTGCCATATCTGATTTTATCAGCACAGCCTTGCACATTCACTCATTATAGCTACTCCCTCACTAATTTGTTTTTACTCGAACATTGACGTGCAGTGTCATAACCAGGCCTGCGCTAGTCTTGAGTTTTTATCTTAACTGTGACAAAGGACAATACTTTTTGCCAGGCACTTTTTGCCTGGCACAAAAACTGCAGAGCATACTGTGGGCTTTCTTGGTGGTGCCTGGTTATGACACTTCTTTTGCATGTCTCCTTCGAGACAGATTCTTCTCTGTCCGAGGTTTTGTATTTGTGGCTTTATCTATGTTTTTCTTCTCAAGGATGCACGGAAAGCATGTGCGGATGCCACCCTCTCTCAGGTAGGACTCGTTAAACATCAAACCTCCGTCACTTCTCAAATCACGTTGTTGTGTTCGGATGGAGTTTCAGTTGGTATCTTTTGAACTAGATTTTGTTCTCGTGTTTCTGGCAGATCACAGCCAATATTGAGCCTGTGGGGCGGATTCAGATGCGCACTAGACGGACACTGAGTATCGAAAACTGGGGAAAATTACCATTTTATATTTAAGTGCTTTCACTCAATGCGACTTGCATTGTAAGCCGTTCATTGAGAATTGAACCCATGGCTCAATTTGAGGTGGTTGATTGGACCGTGATATTAACAAAAGTTTGAGGCTTTTTGCTTTGTAACCTGACCATGCACGATTACATGGTTTGTTGGATTCGATTAGGTTTTTCTCTGCTGTCAGAACAGACCTGCAACCCACGAGTGGAGAGACACTTTCTGAAGTGTTCATACAATATTGTCAACAAAAGAATTGCCATATCTGATTTTATCAGCACAGCCTTGCACATTCACTCATTATAGCTACTCCCTCACTAATTTGTTTTTACTCGAACATTGACGTGCAGTGTCATAACCAGGCCTGCGCTAGTCTTGAGTTTTTATCTTAACTGTGACAAAGGACAATACTTTTTGCCAGGCACTTTTTGCCTGGCACAAAAACTGCAGAGCATACTGTGGGCTTTCTTGGTGGTGCCTGGTTATGACACTTCTTTTGCATGTCTCCTTCGAGACAGATTCTTCTCTGTCCGAGGTTTTGTATTTGTGGCTTTATCTATGTTTTTCTTCTCAAGGATGCACGGAAAGCATGTGCGGATGCCACCCTCTCTCAGGTAGGACTCGTTAAACATCAAACCTCCGTCACTTCTCAAATCACGTTGTTGTGTTCGGATGGAGTTTCAGTTGGTATCTTTTGAACTAGATTTTGTTCTCGTGTTTCTGGCAGATCACAGCCAATATTGAGCCTGTGGGGCGGATTCAGATGCGCACTAGACGGACACTGAGGGGACACTTGGCGAAGATCTACGCCATGCACTGGGGCACTGACTCAAGGTGATCCTGTCGAGCCCTGTGCCGTAAACTAGTGCAGCTGTGTCAGTTCATCTGTGTTAATAGTGCTGAGGAGTCGTGTTGTGTTGTGTGATCTCCAGCAGGCTGATGAACTGGTCAGACATGGTTTTCGGCCACATGCACGCAGTATGTGATCGGCTCGGCAAAGATCACTTTATAGGCTACACAACAGCTTCGTCTCTGAGTCTGCAATCACACAAAAACATGTCTGGATAACATTTACTGCAAAATCAAAAGAAAACATTTTCCATAAAGAAAATTCTGTGTTCTCTGTTCACACCAAGAATGATAACTATAAAGATAACGATATTAGCGTCCACACCAGCGAACGATATCGTCTGTTTATTCTAAGCGCACATGCGTCTGCCGCTTTTACAGCAGGATGGAATCTGATTGGTCTATATCTTTATCGTTATCTTTATAGTTATCGTGCTTGGTGTGAACGGGCCTTTAGGACAATAAAGATTTTTTTTCATTGCGACATTTATGGACATCGTTGGGAGTAGGAAATATGCTAAACCAAAATCAAAACAAAAGCATGCACATCACTGGAAAAACTCTCAAACGGGGTGCTCGACAACATATATTAATAATGAAAACTTAATATCAGACTATCTCATTAAATTTTCGTACTTTTGGAGCCTAGGTGTGCTAACTTTTTTCTGTTTTCAATAGGAAATATGCTACCATGATTTATAGAAGCTTTAAGAACTGTATTTATTTTGGTTGTGCTACAGTAGTAAGAGTTGGGATTTTTTTTAATAGTAATAGTGTTTTTCCTGGACATGCCCTGGCTGGGATTTCTAGATTGCCTAAAATGTCTGGCTTTTGGCCATGATTGGTCAATGATGTACCATGCCTGCTACTACTACTAAACTACTTTTCAGACATTATCTTCAGCAAGTAAAAAAAAATAAGAAACCAAGCCAAAACCTGGACATCTTGCGTAATTTAGAAATCCCAGGACATGTCCAAGAAAAAAAGGATGTTATGGTCACCTTATACGGTAATGAAAATTGGAGCTTAATTGTCTTGAAAGTAATGTCAGTGTGCAAAAGCTCTTAATGGTTTTAATAATATCCATCATTTTATTTAAACAAAATATGTGACCCTGGAGCACAAAACCAGTCATGAGTGTAAATTTTTCGAAATTGAGATTTATACATCATCTGAAAGCTGTATAAATAATCTGTCCATTGATGTGTGGTTTGTTAGGATCAGACAATATTTGGCTGCGATACAACTATTTGAAAATCTGGAATCTGAGGGTGCAGAAAAATCTAAATATTGAGAAAATCATCTTTAAAGTTGTTCAAATGAAGTTCTTAGCAATGCATATTACTAATCATAAATTAAGTTTTGATATATTTACGGTAGGAAATTTACAAAATATCTTCATGGAACATGATCTTTACTTAATATCCTAATGATTTTTTGGCATAAAAGAAAAATTTATAATTTTGACCCATACAATGTATTGTTGGCTATTGCTACAAATATACCCCAGCGACTTGAGACTGGTTTTGTGCTCTAGGGTCACATATAATAGGCCTTTATCACACTTCTGTGTTCGAAAAGCAGAAGCTTCTAATAGTCATATTTCCAGCTATTATTTCCAAATATAACTCCAAAATTAATATTTAATTGCAACATGTTAAAGATTAGAAGTGATCAGCTGTTTCCTCACAAAAGTCAATGCATCCTCTCCTCGTTGACATCCATTAAAAAGACAAACAATAGCCTGCTCTTATGGATTCCCAGTGCACGCTGGATGTGAAGTGCCTCGGATGTCTCACAGGTATCGCACACTGAACGTGTCGTTCTGTACTCGCGCTCAAGAAAGTCTGAAGCAGTAAATCTGACCACTAGTTTACAGGCAACTTATTACTGAAAAACGAGCAATGCACAATCTCTCAGCGTAGCTAAGTCAGACTCAGTATGTCCAAAACTGTGTCACAAATCATTGTTAATGTAATGGACATCTATGTGAGTGGTGTGGCAGGGTCTTGAGCACCACTAACGTGTTATTTTTACTTCAATGAATCGCAACAAATAAATCAATCTAAATAAAATATATAGTGGAATATATTAGTGGAATTAAATATCATAATTAATTGTTATTCTGTAAAAATGTTAAGGTGGCCTGAATAAACCCAAGTGTCTTTGCGTCTCTGCATTTCAGTGCCTGTGATCTCCATAGATGAGCTGCTGCTGCTATTTCTGTCTCACAACTTAACTTTGTGTGAAGCTGTAACTACCAAGAACGTTTATAATTACACAATGTTCAGTTCATTCACTGTACACGCTTGTCCTTGAGTGAGATCAGGACGCTCCAGAGCAGAAGTGTTCAGTCCTCACTGAGACGGTTCTCTTGGAGAGAGAGAAATGTAATGCTCATTTCATGCCATTTCTATTTTCATTTAAAATTCCCTTATTTTATTGGCAAAATCATGGAATATCTTAAAGGGACAGTTCACCCAAAAATGAACATTTGATGTTTATCTGCTTACCCCCAGGGCATCCAAGATGTAGGTGACTTTGTTTCTTCAGTAGAACACAAACGAAGATTTTTAACTCAAACCGTTGCAGTCTGTCAGTCATATAATGGAAGTGAATGGGAATCACGGCTTTGAGAGTCAAAAAAACATACACAAACAAAACCAAATGAAACCCTGCGGCTCGTGATGATACACTGATATAAATATCGTTTATATCGTTTTTTACTGCACTTATAAGTCTGCGATCTGCCGTAAAACAAGAAGAAGAAGAAGAAGACGTGTCTGAGAACGTGCTCAGGACAGTTCAGACATTGCAGTGAATCAGAGGTAAAGAATTATATAAATACTGTTCAGTTTCTTGCATAGACCGATCGTTTCGTGTCTTTACACATCAATGTATCGTCACGAGCCGCAGGGTTTAATTTGCTTTTGTTTGTGTATGTTTTTTTTACTCTCAAAGCCGTGATTCCCATTCACTTCCATTATAAGACTGACAGACTGCAACGGTTTGAGTTAAAAATCTTCGTTTGTGTTCTACTGAAGAAACAAAGTCACCTACATCTTGGATGCCCTGGGGGTAAGCAGATAAACATCACATTTTCATTTTTGGGTGAACTATCCCTTTAAGAGGTAACATCTTTCCACTCATGATACGAGGCGCCCGTTCACCGTAGCATACCAGAACCCATACAGACCAACTAATAGCTTAGTTTACACCTCACCACTAGATCTACTACGAGGATGACATCAATCAGCTTGATGAAGAAAAAGTTTTCATGAGTATTTGTCTTTAATATTGAACCCTTTTGTAAAAGGAATATGCCTCTTGAGGTTGTTATATTGTAAACATACACCTGCACATCATACCGAACAACAACCATTAGCCCATCTCCTATATCTTATTGTTTTAAAATGAAATGCTTGTTATTGAATTGTAGCATTTATGGATATCATGTGAACAGTTTTCTGTTTATTTTGCTCCTTTAATCTCAAATATATAGTCCGTCTTTATGCAAAGCATGCCCTACATCTGCATAGAGCATGTTTTATATAGATTTTATGATCATCAGACTTCTGTTTTCTTAACACGTTGATGTTCAGAATGAGTTGAAATTGCCCTCATTGTTCTCTGTTTCTTTATTTCCACCCTCTCTCTGTGTTTGCAGGCTTCTTGTTAGTGCTTCCCAGGATGGAAAACTAATTATCTGGGACAGCTATACTACAAACAAGGTAAACGTGAAAGCCATGTGAATACATGTGAACTGATGAGTGACTCAACATGTTAAATAACTTATTTGTCTGGATTCTCTCAATTCATTTAATGAGGGACATCCTGTGATGCTTTTTAAACTGTATGAACGGGGAAGTGTTGACACGATACCAAAATTTCAGTTGTTTATATAAAGTATGATGCTTATTATTATTGATGCTAATAATAGAATAAAACTTAATTTTCACTTGACCTGATTAAAGTTTGCTTCATCGAAAAATATTTGAAGACCAAAGAAACAATTGTACATGGCAAACAAGTGGCATGTCTGTTAGATTGCATTTACACTCTGATCTGAGATTTGAGCCCGAAATTTTGCAGTGTTGCATTAAAACTCCTATTCAAAGTGTGAATGAGTTACATACTGATAGCGGGCAAAGAGCGCTCCCTTTATGATCACTAAAGCTGTCAATCACTCCAGTTCAGAGCAAGCTCACCGAGCTCTGCACTCTTGCAAAAACGCCCGTATGATCTTTACAGATGCATATAAGTATTGTAACCAGCGATGTTTCATAACAATGCATGGATGGTTACCACATTGTTTGTTTTGCATTTAGTATATAGTTATGGCCAGTTGTTGCATTGCATTGGTGGCACCTGTAAAACACATGTGAAATCTGATCTCAGTATTTGACAGTTGTGCAATGATGCAAGTAGAGCCAGCAAACCTGTTTTTATATTCTCATCTGTCAACTGTATGAGCTTCATGTTAATACAGATTCAGCATTAGTAGCGAATGTGTCATACGAAAACTAAAACGTGTTGATGTGTAGGTGCATGCTATTCCGCTGCGTTCCTCGTGGGTGATGACTTGCGCCTATGCGCCGTCTGGAAACTATGTGGCCTGTGGAGGCTTGGATAACATTTGCTCCATCTACAACCTGAAGACCCGCGAGGGGAACGTGCGTGTCAGCCGTGAGCTGGCTGGACACACAGGTAACTGTCTTTAAAGAAGTGCGACTGAATTTGGAGTGTGGTGTTACGCTCTCCTTCCTGCTGTTTAACTGCTGTCTTCACACAGGCTATCTGTCCTGCTGCCGCTTCCTGGACGATAACCAGATCGTCACCAGCTCAGGCGACACCTCCTGGTGAGTTTGGGTACTGCCTCAGAACCAACCTCCCATCCTCAGCAGCGCTGTAGTTCCCATGATGTTCTCACTGATAATAACATACACTTAGCCTATAGGTTGAAAGTCCTTTTGTGTGAAATTGCGCTTTTGAATTGGGCTTTGTTTTTAAATGAACTCAACTCATTTCACAAGAGCCGTTTTTTAATGTTGTAGCGTTTAGTCATTTCCTTGAGCACTGGATCAGGTCTGTTAATTACCAGACAGTGAACAATAAATAGAAATGAAGAAACATAATTTTTATACAGGTTCTTATATTTATACCTCTAAACAGGAACATTTTTACTGATATATCAGTACGAGTACATTTTTTTTTACCAGTATCTCTTACGAATATTGTTGGCTCTTTGACAATTTTTTTGTTTCTCTCTTATAAGTTGATTTGGGTATTTGTCTGCTAAATGCAGAAATGTAAATGTACCAATTGTGAGAGATATATAATTGAGAGAGCTCTGTGTTCATTTACACACTCTCAGATTATAATATAGTGTTTTCAGAGTGGCTCGTTCACATTACATGCTTCCTTTCAATCTAAATTCGCAAAATTGACAACATTTTTGTTCACATTAATAATAACTGGAACAGTGTAACTTTGAGTGTTTTTATTTGTCTGTCTTAACAGTGCTCTGTGGGATATCGAGACCGGGCAGCAGACGACCACATTCGCAGGTCACACCGGTGATGTAATGTCACTGTCTCTGGCCCCAGATACTCGTCTGTTCGTGTCAGGCGCCTGTGACGCCTCTGCTAAGCTGTGGGACGTCAGAGAAGGCATGTGCAGACAAACTTTCACCGGCCACGAGTCTGACATCAACGCCATCTGTGTAAGCGGCTCCCACATGCACTCGCCGACATACACATGTGCATTGCATGTATAAGCTGGTAACCTCGCTGTCTCGTCTCAGTTCTTCCCCAATGGAAACGTGTTCACCACGGGCTCGGACGACGCCACCTGCAGACTGTTTGACCTGCGTGCCGATCAGGAGCTAATGGTTTACTCTCACGACAACATCATCTGTGGGATCACCTCCGTGGCCTTTTCCAAAAGCGGACGCCTGCTGCTCGCCGGCTACGACGATTTCAACTGCAACGTGTGGGATGCTCTCAAAGCCGACCGCGCAGGTCAGTGTGAAAGAGGACACGCGGAGATACTCTGCAGTCATGTTGATGCATGGGTAACTTAATTCACAAACCCGCATCTGAAACTTGATGAAGACGAAGCCAGTACTTTGGTGTGATCAAACACACCAGAACAAACTAATCTACGTCTAAATTTGGTCAGGGTTGGTACTAGGCTATGCCCAAAAAAAACTCCTGTCCACCTTATATATAACATAAGAGGCTGCTGGTGTCATTCACTTCTAGTTATTTTAGCTGTACATTTTGTTGTGCTGCTTGATATTGCAAACTGGTAATTAATGTCTTATTATTTCAATGTGTTGTTAAAATTATAAGCATTATGGTTTTTAGCACAGATATTTGTCTGTTTAATGAACTTTGTGATTCTTGTAGTTGTTTACCTATAGTGGCTAATGAAGGAAGTCTCCCACACTCACAGAAAATAGTCCATCTCCACACACACACACACACACACACATCCTTATTGTGTGTCTATTCTGTATGTTCCGTTTGCTCTGTTTTTGCAAATGATATATATGCATGATAGTGTTTTATTAACATCTTTTTATTGCAAATGAACAAATTTCATTTTATTGGAATGAATGTCAACAGATGGGAGAAAAACATGAGATGTGTGTCCCGATATGTGACTGTAAGAGGTTCAGTATGAAGTGACGTGTGCATGTTTGTGTGCTTGCAGGAGTTTTGGCGGGTCACGATAACCGTGTCAGCTGCTTGGGTGTAACTGACGACGGGATGGCTGTGGCTACAGGCTCCTGGGATAGTTTCCTTAAGATCTGGAATTAAAGCCGCTAGGTAAACTGCTCATTTTCAGCTACTCATTTAACAGGTGACATCAGTGCATTGATTTGTCACACCATTCCTGACATCAGCTGATATTCAGGGCTTTTAAGACTAGCTGCGTCCCAAATGAAGCACTATACACTAGGGCTGAAACGATTAGTCGACAAATATTTTTGTTGTCAAGTAGTCGTTTGATCTCATATGACCTAATGTAAGAGCCTGCAATAATGCGGTTTGACCAGTGTGGCGCTGTAGTGCAAGACTGTGATTCAGCTCTCCTGATGCAATTCAAGAGAAGAAGACACAGCCGAACCTGAAGCTGCTGAGCGGCGTTTGGATGAACATGTAAATATATGCTGCGCGCTTTCCTCTCAGTAACGAAATAAACACAACAAAATCTGACAGCGGTGAGAAAGCAGCAGTTCAGAAAGCATCTGATTACAGCGATGTGGATGTTTGCTCGAGCTCTGCAGTTCAGTACTCCAGTAAAGTCCAGTCACGTCATGTTTATTTATATAGCACTTTATGCAATAGATAGCCTTAAATCAAGCAGCTTTACAAGTCAAGTCACCTTTATTTATATAGCGCTTTATACAATACTGATTGTGTCAAAGCAGCTTTACAGTGTCAAACAGGAAAATTTGTCAATAATGCAAGAAGACAATAACAAAGAGTCATTTTTCAGCTACAGTCAGTTCTTTGATGATTCAGTGATGTCATCATCCAGTTCAGCTCTCCCAATAAACAGTATTAAACATGAAAAACCAGAGTCAGCTCTCCAGTGTGGAGCTAACTATTGATACACTCTATTTATTAGTGGGAATAAAAATATTTAATTAAAGTGATAGTTTGGTTTGCAGAGATCAGAGGACTGTTTTGATTATCATAACCCTATAAGGTATTTTAAGAGAGATCATGTTGTGAATAGTTTATCCAAAAATGAAACGTCTTATCACTTACCTTTATTTTGTTTCTTATCCATATGACTTACAAAAATATATTTTAGGCAGAATGTGTCATTCAGCTACTTTTTCATATAGCTAATTAAATGGTGAATAAGAGAGTTTCTCTGCCATCTCATTTTGTGTGCCAAATATATTTATTTGTATAAATTAATTGTATAATTGTAATTATATAATATGACTTTCAAAAGCTGAAGTGATTACCTTAATTTATTTGTTAGAATATGTATAACTCAATATTTTAACTAATTGCAAAAGCTGAATAATCAATAAATGTCTACTGATTAATCAGTGGAATAATGGGTGATTAGTCGATTAATCATTCTAATAATCGTTAGATTAATGGATTATCAAAATAATCGTTTGTTGCAGCCCTTCTATACACTAGGGTTGGGCTGATAGACATCATCAAAAAACACATCTTAATTAATCACACAATATCGCCCAGTGCAATGCATGCTTTCAATTTCCGCTCCGTTACTTCAAATAATTTTTATTTGAATAAAAAAGTAATTAATTAATTACTTAATACTAACATAATAAAGTTGTTCCCGATCACAATACAAATGACATTCAAAACCGTTCAATGAACACAGTTAAAACCAAAAACGCCAAACGAATTATAGGCTAGATATTTTATACGAATTAAAAACAGCAACAAAATTCAAAAGGATTTAAATTAAATTAGATCAAATAAGCTAGAACATGCGGGGTCACATCGTGGGTGTTGGATAATAAATATGCTACAAATAAAATAAAAATAGCCTAATAATAATTCAGTCTAATGTTTTAATCCTCTGACGTCTGCTCCGCATCGCTCCTTAGGCCCGGGTATATACTTCACTTTCCGTTTCGCCACGCAGCTTTCAAAGTATACTCAACTGCGGTTGAGCTCGACACATGCATAGTATCTCACCTATTTGACTCAACATTCACCTCGCGCCTGCGCTGTTGTACGCGGACCGTCCGATGCCAGTTTGGTAGACATCACCCAACCCTACTATACGCTATGCACTTACACTTATGCATTATGCACTCAATGTAGTGTATGAATTATATAAGGTTATTTTGTCATTTATAATCGGAGTCTGGTAGCCCCTCCCCCTTCACGATGCAATTAAAGCTGCAATGCATGAAGTGTCCAACATTCCACACTTGGTTTTTTCGGTTATTTAAGTGCATCATCCGGGTATTTAAAGTGCACTTTTCCTTTTTTGGAATTTTCAGTGTAAACACACTACTCGCACCATTTATACGACAAAACATCATAGAATAGTCCACAAGTACACGATTTGGGACGCACCTCGTGACTAAATAATAGCGAATGCATCAGAAACAGTCTGTTTGACCGTATCATTGTTTCAGGTGCGCACCCAGCAGTGATGTCAGATTTGCAAATAAATAGTTGTAATGAGCTGCTGCCTCGTTCAGCGGGTCTCCATCAGCTGTCCAAGTGCATCTCTGCTGCCACCTGCTGTTAAAAACAGATGCTTCGGGTCACAGCTGATCATGGAAAGGCGTTCTGGGGTCACTGAAATGTTTTCACGTTTTCTTTTTCCCCTTTCTTTCTTTCCAGATCGCATCCGGACTCTAAGGTTGACTGGAAGACCATTCCAAAATGAAAATGTTCGCTTTTATTCCCCTCTCTCCTTCTCAAACACAACAGAACTGACCCCAACATCTATAAACGACAAAAGAGCAAACATTTCTTCTTTGAAAAAAAACTAAAACAAATAAGAGCACAATTGATACACTCGGCTAGACTGTAGTTGGTAAGTGGATAAAAGCTGATAATTGTGCATCCTTCTGGGACCATTTTCTGATACTGTATTGAGAGAACACGAGACACTCATTCCACTGCTATTGTCATCATGCTAACATCTATCTTTAACATGAAAACAGGAGGTTTTTCTAAAAGAAACTAGCTCGATAGCTTTATGGGCCTTTTTTGGACCTCTCCCCCAGTCAGGATCGCAGGTGTCCTTTTGTCTCCTAGTTTTTGAAAATGCTTTGGGATCAAATTTTTAGTTAAGAATTAAAACAAGCGTGACGTTCTCGATGTTGTCCAGATCTGTCACACAGCTCTTTACATCAGTAAACTGTAAAGGATTTGATCAGGGGTCCACTAGCTGCTATCAGGCCTGTATATTAGTCCCAGGAAAGTTGATTATTAATTTTTTTTGTCTAGTTGCAAATTTTTGTTTGTACAAGTAATACAGTTTTGCAGATACGCTAACTAACCAAGCACGTGCTGTTCATGATGACGAATGCTTGATTTACGAAGATGAAACCATGTCAATTTTAACCATACTTCTCCTCATGCTTTTTTGGAAAATGTAGAGTAATTCAATGAAGATTAACCAATCATTTTAATAATTTTATTTTATATTTTTCTTATCTTTGATGTGGAGGATGTTGAAGGAGGGGTGGGCAGTTCTTCATTTTTTTGGTTTCAGCAGAGGTGCCCGTTTTGTGCTTAGAAAACAGTTACTACTCGGTGAATGACGTTGTATAAATCAATGTTTGAAAATAATGATATTGAAAACTTTTTAAGTTAAAAAAATATATTAAAAAATCTTATTTTGGTTGTCTGCCATGGGTGGGAAACTCGTAGAATCGCATGCTGTAGAATTGCTTAAAAGAGGTGCATATGGAACTAAGTCCTTGATGTTTTTCTTTTTTTTTTCTTCTTTTTTTAAATAACCTGTTAAATAGATCATCACAGTATTTATTTTGTTTTTTCTCTCTTTTTTTTTCTTTTGCTACTCTGTGCATACACAATTTAGTTTAACTTTCAAAGCTATGCACTTAAGAGAAGCAAACATGTTGATCACAACAGCGAATGGTGAGTTGTTCTGTCCCTGGAGAGTTTGTGAATCCCACACACACACACACACACACACACACACACACACACTGACCCTGTACAAACACACACACTCAAATAACTAGAACAAAGAAATCTCTCTCTGTAGCAAAAGACACATTTCAGATACTAAGACAGTGCTAGAGACATTTTGTAACAAACAGGTTTTTGTTCTTTAATAAAAAAAAAAGGAAAAAAATGATGCAGCATCTGAAAGGCAGAACTCTTCTGTTGTTCCCTCTCGACATGTATCAAGAAAAGCGCTCTTTCCTTAGCTGTAGTGGCATTTCTTCCATTCTGTTATTTCTCTGCAACATTCTGTACAAAAAAAAACAAAAAGTGCTGTCGTTGTGCGTTAGGCCTGGAGTTGGCAAGAAAAACGAAACAAACAATGAACTTAATTTGCTTTTCTTCCTCCCTCTCTTCCCCATCCTCTCCTTGCCTCTCTCCATATGAATAACTTACAGCTCTGCATTCCCACTGTACCCTTATCCATCTTTTGTATTTAATTTTAAAGTCAGTGTACAACAGAAAGCTGGATGCAAGTTAGAAACTATATTAAAATGTACTGTTATTTAAGATGTAATAAAAGCAGTTTGAGACGATTTTGTTGTTTCCCTTTTTTCTTTTTTTTCTTTTTATGAATTTATGATATACTGGTATATTCAGCATGCCTGAAAAGAGATAGTTGTACTTTGCATTAAGCATGAAAGATGATCAAATTTATTTTTATGCCAAAAATTCAGAAGGTTATGCCCAGCTTTTGTCTACAGGTGGTGCTATAACCAAACTTTAAAGGGGTCATATGATGCGATTTCAAGTTTTCCTGGCTGTTCTGACTCACAGACTGTAAGTATGTTTTCATATTTAAAGGATTTGCCACTGATGATTCAAACGCCAGTTTTGGGCAGTGTAGAGTAGCGTTTGTAGTTTGTCATTTCTGTGATCACAAATGCAGACAGAGTTTTATGTTTACGTGGCGCGATGCAACGCAACGTGTAAAAAGACAGTATAAGTCATTATAATCCGTAATTATGTCCCCACTGGATGCAACGAATGCCTCGTTTATAATGGGCTTTAATGTTTTTGAATCATCGCTCCGGCCGGACACGGCATCACAATATTGTAGGGGCGTAACATTTCCGTCACACGCTTGAGGTATTCGGCCAATCACAACGCACTGGATAGTTGGCCAATCAGAGCACACCTCGCTTTTCAGACCGATGAGCTTTGTAAAAATCGATGCGTTTCAGAAAGGCGGGGCATAGAGGAGAAACAATAATGTACAGTATGTGGAAAATAATGTTTTTTAACCTTAAACCGCATAAACACATTTCATTACACCAAATACACAAAATAATGTTCTTTTTAGCAGCATCATATGACCCCTTTAAAAGTCTTTGTTTTCCGCCAGGAGCATTTTTGGCACATTTTTTCCATGTCATCTTCATGAATGAAAAGTGAATCTTTAAAGTTAATTTTACTGCACAGCTGTAGAGTTGAGAAATAATAAGGGCTTAAAAATATTAAGAAATGTGTTAATAGCTATGAAGTAAGTTATTATCAAGAATACCATTATGATGTCCTTTAAGAGATAGCATCGCTAGCTAGCTAACGTTAGCCTAAACAGTTAAGATAGTGTTTAGTTGTCTGCATTTAACTGTACAGTATTACATGTCTGGGTGCTGGGATAGGCTCTGCATATTATATGTTGTTAAATAACATGAAACTGTGTTAATGCCACTATCATTATTTACGGTGTTGCAATTATGTTGTTTCTCAGTTTCTGAAAAGAGCGAGGCAGGACTCAGGAGAGGTTTCTGTGCGGGTCTCAAGATCGGCTCTACTACTGATATATCTCGACATCAACTGAGCTTCACCGGAAGTTTACGAGCTGGATTATCTTTATGCGGAAGTTCTAAAGAACGCGAATGACGTCTGGCGCTTTTCTGCTCAGAGTTGTTTTTTTTTTCAACTTCGCGCGCTCAGCAAACACTAGGCGCAGCAGGCCGCATTCATGTAGGTGACAGCTCGTGTTACTCTCAGTTTAGCAATGCATTTACTCCAGACCAACAGAGGGCGACTTTATGCTGTATTGTTTGCCAATCTGAGGGTAATCAAAAACAGAAAAAAAAATTTTTGTTTTTTTATTTTTTAGAAATTCTTAAAATTTGGTCTACGAAACTCTAAATCTAGAAAGACGGACCAGTTTAATTAAGTATACAAATTCTACAATTACATAGTTTCAGTTAAAACGCATTATGTCATTACACGTGTTATAATATTTTAACGTTTAATACATTTTGACGTAATGTCCAGTAAATATAAGATATTCACACTGCTGCATTCAAATTCTCAATACGAGTTCATGTCTGAAAGATACGGTTCATAGTTCAGTGATCCGTGTACTGCTAACTCGATCGATTCATTCACAAACCGAACATCATTCAAGAGCATTTTCATTTTCATAAAACATGCATCGTGTTTCCAAACTTCATGGCTGTTATAAATGTTACGAGTCAGCAGATGGCGCTGTTGTCAACACTCCGAGACTGAATCTCTTCCCTCTTCAGGAGTAGGGTATTCCTGCGGTTTCAGGGCCGCATTTCCAGGATCCTAGTTTGATTTATTCATTTATTGTATTTTGTTCATTGTATGCATGTATGTATTAGCGGTTTATACACTTTTATAGCACTGCTATTCAATTCTGTATTTGTATGATTATTTTTAAGTTATTTAGTTTAATTGTATACATTTAATTATTGTCCTCACCAACCCCTAACCCTAAATATTCCCGTTGGTAACCCTCTTGAAATATTAACCTAATTTGATTCAATCTATATATTTCATGGCTATATTAGTGCAGTCTGGTGGCCAATCTTCACTGATTGCACATTCCACCAGTAAGAGCAGAGTGTGAAGGTTGAATTAGCAGAGCAATAGCACACTTTTACATCAAATATGGCAATGCACACAACATAGTGGGAGACATATCAAAAGAGGTTCAAAAGTTCAAAAGAGTACAAATTGTTGGTGCACGTCTCGCTGGCGCATCTGTGACCAGGACAGCAAGTCTGTGGTGTATCGAGAGCCACGGTATCCAGGGTAATGTCAGCAGACCACCATGAAGGATGAAGCACATCTAACAGGAGGAACTGTCGACGCAAGAGGAAGCTGTCTGAAAGGGATGTCCGGGTGCTAAACATACAACCACCGCTGCCCAACTCACTGCAGAATTAAATGTGCACCTCAACTCTCCTGTTTCCAGCAAAAAGTCCCACAGGGTCAATATACATAGCCGGGCTGCTATAGCCAAGCCTTTGGTCACTCGTGCCAATGCCAAACATCCGAACCATTCTGGAGGACCATGTGCACCCAATGGTTCAAACATTGTACCCTGAAGGTGGTGTCGTGTATCAGGATGATAATGCACCAATACACACAGCAAGACTGGTGACCGAGTGGTTTGATGAACACGAAAGTAAAGTTGAGCATCTCCCATGGCCTGCACAGTCACCAGATCTGAATATCACTGAGCCACTTTGGGGTGTTTTGGAGGAGCGAGTCAGGAAATGTTTTCCTCCACCAGCATCACATAGTCACCTGGCCACTGTTCTGCAATGGCTCAAAATCCCTCTGGCCACTGTGCAGGACTTATATCTGTCATTCCCAAGAGGAGCTGATGCTGTATTGGCCGCAAAAGGAGGCCCTACTACACCATTTTAATAAATTATTGTGGTCTAAAACCAGTTTCATTTTCCAACCCCTGTGTATATATAGAGAGAGAGAGTGAGAGAGAGAGCCTATATTCTGGTTTTAAACTCAGTTTTCTTGGAAAAAGTCTTGTTTATGTGCAAGTTCATTAGCCGCAGCGCTTCACATCTGATGTGGGACCCACTTTATGAAGTGCAGTAAACCATAAAACAAATGTAAAATACGTTAAAAATAATAAGATGGAAAGATAAACAAAATGGTTGCCATGGATCTAGTCTTTGCATCTGTTTGTTTGATGTTTGAATCAGGTCTCCTCTGTTGGAATAGAACTGTGGCGTTGTCACAATAAAACAGGGTCCTGAAACTGCAGCCTCCGGTATCGCAGGAATATAGCATTGCTTTTCAGTCGGGGCGAAGCCAGAGTTTCATGAAGCGTTGTTATCTAGTAGATCCGACGCAGTAATAACCTTTATTGGCTTAGAGCAGAGCTGTCCAAACTCGGTCCTGGAGGGCCGGTGTCCTGCAGAGTT
>NW_015539841.1:209677-219288 GCF_001515605.1 Sinocyclocheilus anshuiensis | reverse complement strand
ACACACCTGACTGGAAGTTTCTATGCCTAGTAAGAGCTTGATTAGCTGCTTCAGGTGTGTTTAATTAGGGTTGGAGCTAAACTCTGCAGGACACCGGCCCTCCAGGACCGAGTTTGGACAGCCCTGGTTTAGGCGATTCGTTTTTCGCGGCGCGTTTGTGGTGGAAAGGGCCTTTTGAGTAACGAACGTCTTTTTTTTTTTAATGACAGTTCACTTTACCCGAATAAGCCACATAATTTGAGCTATTTTTCAAGTCTGTAGCACAACCCCGCGCAGGTTAATAATAATAATAATAATAATACTACAGTAGCGATGTCCACTGAACTCAACGGAGACGTTCACGTCACACGCAGGGAGCCGGTGCACACGAGCTTCCGGTATCCACACCGTCTGACCGCAGTGAATCACGGGATACGAGTTTTTGCCCCATTTGTGACATCACAAAAGGTGTTGTTCTAAACTACATCTCCCACAAGAAGCCTCTCCTCATTCCAAGGAAAGCCCCATTCTGGCAGATCTTTCGCTGAGTTACAGCCTCCTCTCCGTGTTATTATTGAGGGGGAGCGGAGAGGAGGCGGTAGATCCGCAGTCATGGAGCTGCATTAGGAGGAGTAAAGCACCAGCTCCTCTACCCCTGAGGGACAGAAGAAACCTCACGGGCAGGAATATACCAGCGAAGGCGGATCAGAGCGCTGTCATGCAGTAACACGCACAGAAGAATCTGAAAGCATCCGCCGTTAAAGATGTCCGCGGAGCAGCAGCGCGACCTGACGCGGGCGGAGGTGCAGCGGCTGTCCCGGGAGCTGGCGGAGACCACGCGGGAGAAGATCCAGGCGGCGGAGTACGGGCTCGCGGTGCTGGACGAGAAGCAGCAGCTGAAGCAGCGGTACGACGAGCTGGAGGCGGAGCACGAGACCGTCCGCCAGGAGCTGGAGCAGCTGCGAGAGGTGCGTTAACGGAATGCCCTCGTGCTGTTTTTGGACATGGAGAAGTACTGTAATCGTGTTAGTGGGAAAACACCGAATCCGACGATTCCTTCATCCGGTCGCATTCTTCATGAATGTGTCACTTGCCTATGATGTCCCACAATTCTGTGCGTGCGGCGGTTGTTGGGAAGAATAAAAATGTTTTCTGATGGAGCAGATGGCATAAATCCATACATTTGATTCGGCCTCTAGTAGTAAGCTTTGTAGTGATTTAACATTTGCTTGGTTATGACTGAAGCGAATGAATTTTTAGGGTCATTATTATTTAGTTAGTCTGTAACCAGTCATGTGCAAAGTGCTGCCTGTGTTTTATTGGCTGTTTTATTGTGTAGCTGCTATAGTGAATGTCACTTTGTGCATACAGTGAAATGAGCTCATCATTATTATTATGTAGGCCTAGTTGTTATTCTCTGTCAGTCCATTGTTATTTCACACAGGTCCTCAGTGGTTTCATTTGTGTACAGTAATGCTCTCAGCTCATGAGTGATGGGGAAATGAGACGGGCCTGCTTTTGAATTTTTGCGGGAGTCTCTGTCCCCGCCTAAAGGGCCAAGAGAGTTGCAGCCTGAAGAGGAATGAGGAGAATACAGATGGTTTCCTCCGGCCGAGCTGCAGATAAACACGCCTCTGTCTCTCATCAAACTGAGTTTCCACACTAGTGCCTGAGAATGACGCTCAATGTCGGCACACAATGAGAGATGGGATGCTTTAGGAATTTGTTGAAATGAGGAAGTGCTGAAGGTCAATCAGCAACAAAAACAGGCCTGTTATCGTCGATCAATTATCAAAACTTGCCTGATTTTATTTTTTTTTGGAGCTTGAGTAATTTCCTGTCACATTTAGGTCCTTTTTGACATTTTTGAAGGTTACACTTTCTGTCTCCATTTACCAGCTCTGTTCATTGATAACAGCCAGTATGTGTTCATGTCAAACGTAAACACAACCCACTTGTGAACATGCATATGATAGTTGCCTAGAAGGTATGGTTTATCATTTAAAAAACTTGAATAAATTAGTATTAGGTATTTTTGTTTGTTTGTTTGTTTCAGAAGACACTGATCCATCCACTGGGGTCGTATGGATTACTCTCATAATGGCTGTATGTGATTTTTGAGACGTCAACATTTGGGTGCCTATTCAGTAACAGCCAGCATAACTCAGCAGTGAGATGACTTGAATGGTCTGTTAAAGTTTAACAGCTGACATGCAGGGTCACAAGCACCCACTCCAACTTTGTTTTTCAAATGCACGATGAAAATCAGTGGAAACCGGTTAGTGGGGCTTTAGATGCTGGCAGTGCTGCGCTTGGCAAGCCAGCTGTCCCACCCTATAGCAGAAGAAGAAGCTAAAAGCATTTACTTCATGCTCTTTCAAACAGTGTGTCTTTGTTTCATGAGGGTGCAATTGAAAACAAATCTGCTAAATTAGTCATTGTGTTGAATAACTCAGGATTGATCCTGTTGCTAGAGCAGGTGTCTCACATAGCACGCAGGTTATCCATCAATGTGGGAGGTTTATAGACCGTTTGTTTTGGAGCTGTTCAGCTGTTCAAGCACGAGTTGATATTCTGGGTAACACTGTACAGAGCCAGCTTTAGAGATTGTATGTGCATCCATATCAGCCCTTTGACTTTTATCAGCTTTACAGCTCTATGTTAGTCACTAAAGACCTGAAATACTTCAAGCGAATTTGAAGGATGAATAGTGTGATGCCATTTTGACCAAAATCTGTCCAAAGGGAAGGTGTTTGAGTTTGTTCTGTTGGTTAGAAACAGCTAGCTGGCGCAGACTTTAGTACCGGCTGTTAGACACCCTCCTAAATGCCATTTGTCCAAGATGATGACTAAAATCTTATCAGGGTTACAGTATATACTGCAGTATGTTTATTTTTGCTGGAAATTCAAAGATGAAGTAGTTTATATTTCAAATAACCATGTGGAAATGCCTGTTTTTGGTTTTGGAACACTTTACAAATGTACTTCCTCTCATTTGATTATTTTCTGTGTTTATTTGGAACTCGGTGGACAAAAAGCAAGAGATTAAACACGAGTTCGAACCTAAAAACTCCAAACGGTCAAAGTAAAAACAGAATGAAGCTGTTGTAAAATAGCTGACGTTCACACGCCTTTGATGGAAATTAGTTGAATACTGTCATTTGGCAAGTAGTGACATTACTAGGACGCCATAATCAACATAAACTCCATAGAAACACCATGTTCTGTCTAACATTTCCCTTCATAACAACATCTTTCTTTTTTGGGGATTTTCTTCAGCTATTCCTCATTGTATTCTTTTTGCTATGGCATAAAGAAGTTCTGCCCGCTGAGAGCTGCACAAACACCTCCAGCGGTATAAATGATGTAGCAGAATCTCTACTAGTTGACACATGTTTACCATCACATGGTAAATAGCGTTAAACCACCCAGCCCTAACCTGGGGTGAACTTGGGTTGGGCAATATGGCAAAAATATCACATCACAAATTCTGGATCATGATTCACAATCTCATCATGATTCTTTCTCATGTTGGTTTTTGAGCCTGTTTTGGAAATTACTGAGCAGTACAAGTTAATTTCCCAATTTAAAAAATATAGCCTTACAAGGCAACAAAACAAAATAAATAAAGACAGACATTTAGGCCAAAGGGTGGATAATATAAGAAATCTTATTTCACTTCATTTTATTTCATTATTTTATCTTTGTTACTAAAAATAAGAACAAAGATGCAGAATACCAACAATAGGCTAAATACAATAAATGAATGCAATAAACAGTTTTAATTTTGATTTTTTCAGGTACAGTAGGTCTATTTAACAATAGCTTTCAAGTAAGAAATGGAATCAAATGTAAAAAATAACACTGCCTAAATTAAATATACTTAGATTCTTATTAAAGCTACAAAAGTTATTCAGTCAAAAGCAATGATTTTTCTCTTTTTTGCACATTAACAGCATGGACAGCAGCAGATATATTAGGCTGCTTCACTTAAAACTTAATGCACGGATCCAACATACCATTTTCCCCCTCTCTCCCACTCAAGACATAACCTACTGTGTTTATGTGAATCCTGTGTTTTTCTGACAGTTTAAGCGCACAGGATAACTGTGCTAAACCTTTGGTTTTCAATCCTGGTCATGGGGACCCACTGCTCTACACATTTTGTGTCTCCCTTATTTAACACACCTGATTCAGATCATCAGCTCATTAGGAGAGAGATCCATTAACTGCATAGTCTGTCAGATAAGAGAAAACATACTAAATGTGCAGAGCAGTGGAAAACCTCCGCGCCAAACTATACTGTACTTACATGGGGTACCCTAAAGTAAGTAATTAAATGCAGCATTGTTAAAAACATAAGTTGCTTCAGCTGGTGCCTGAACTCACAGGAAACTCTCTCAGCCTTAGTAAACACTTCATCCTCCTCCAGCCAGCTCAGAAGAATGGTCACGGGAACAATAAACGTACTGAGCTGTGCTGCTGTGTGCCGTTTAAACGGCCAGCTGTTCTCTATGGCAGCATCCTGACCAAAATAGATTAGAAACAACCTACATGGGTAGCAACAATTTTTTCCTGCTTTCAACCCAGCATTTGTTATTCCAGTGTATTAAATATAAATATTAGGGGTGTAACGATATTCAAACCAAACCGAAAAACCGCAATACACCACCCACAATACGTATCGCGGTATTCTTGGTACGTAGGGGTTGGACTATACTGACTGTCCAATGACCAGGCTTTTAACATGGGAGTTTGATTGACAGGCGATCTGACCAATCATAATGCCGAATCCGCCGTTTTGTCCGACAAACAAACCAGACAGGAAAGTTAATAGATTAACGTCAGTAGAGTCGAACTTGAAAATGGTGTATTGATGTCTTCCGCGGTTGAGACGACATACATGTTCATTCATGTTTATTTCGAGCTATAATTAGCAGGAAGAGATTGATTCACATTTGAACCACTAGAACTGAGGCGCTACAGCGATAGGTCACATTAAAGAGTCACAAAAATGATATGTATAGTTTGAATTTGTTTAAAAATTAACAATTTTGAAAGCTGAGACTTATAGTTTCATTCCAAAAGTAACCTGCTCTGTCTTGTTGGTCAGATTGCCTGTCAATCAAACTCCTGGCGAAGGCTGAAATCCCGCCCTACATTCCAGAAGCCGTTTCACTCGGATATACGTCACAGAAGGGAAGAAAGGCTATCGCAACTTCTGTTTCATGCCGACTTTAAAGGAACTGCAGTCTATTCCTGCTGTCTGTGTTTTTAATGTTAAACAACAAAAGACAAAGAAATCACTCACTTCTCTTGACTGAATAGCTTTTGTAACTTCAACAAGGATTGATCTTTAATTTATACAGTGAAATATGCTCTGTTATTTTACATTTTGTTTACTTTTAAATTTCTGGGCCTGAAAATTACTGTTAAATGCCTGAAAACACAGTTTATTTGATTTGTATATTTGCTCTATTGTTTTTATTTGTGCTGTTGCATTTAGTTTGATTATTTGTTATTATTTTATTTATTTTTATTTGACCATAGTCCTTTTTTCCCTGAACATAGCACATACGAACCGTACTGAACCGAACCGTGACCCTAAAACCATGAACCGTACCGAACTGAACCATGAGCAATCTAAACCATTACACCCCTAATAAATACGAGTATATATTATACATGAACATTACAGTTGATACTGAAGAACATACTGTTGATCATTAATACTGATTAGATGGGTTTTTGTGAAGTCCTGTGATTGCCTTCTCCAGGAATGTATCATCTTTTGTTTTGTTTTTTGTTGTTTTTAAAAAAAATAAGTTGTTTAAACAAAATTTTCTCTGATTAACATGCTTTTATCGTGTCGCCTTGTTTGCGTCTAGTTAGGGCACAGTGTTAGAATTTAAAAATTCTGTCGTTTTAAAAACTTAAGTTAGCATAAATGAAAGGTACAAGGAATACTACAGTGATGATGATGGGAATCTGAAATGATTTTAAGGCTTATTAGGTCCCCCTTGGAAGTTTGCTGAGGCCCCTTAGTGAGCGCTGGATCCCCTGCTTGAGAATCCCTGTTTTAGACCTCAATGACAGGCATAAGCTATTTTATGTCAATTATAAACATAATTACTTTTTTTTATATATATACAGGTGCATCTCAATAAATTAGAATGACAACTGTGAGATCAGCAGTCTTCCCCATGATTGTGTAGCCTAGTGAACCAAACTGAGAGACCATTTTGAAGGCTCAGGAAACCTTTGCAGGTGTTTTGAGTTGATTAGCTGATTGGCATGTCACCATATTCTAATTTGTTGAGATAGTGAATTGGTGGGTTTTTGTTAAATGTGAGCCAAAATCATCACAATTAAAAGAACCAAAGACTTAAACTACTTCAGTCTGTGTGCATTGAATTTATTTAATACACAAGTTTCACAATTTGAGTTGAATTACTGAAATAAATGAACTTTTCCACGACATTCTAATTTATTGAGATGCACCTGTATATATATTTTTTATAGTTTTTGTTTATTTTTTCATTTCTCAAAGCTCAAAACTTTTCCCTAGATTTCTTCTAGTTCTAGCTGTAACCAGCAGAATCTCAAACTCGGTATTTTTACAGCAGAAAGCTGCCATAGAGACCATAGCTTCCTATCTATCTACCAGAAATCAATCAACCCAAAAGTTGGGGAATTTAAAAAAAAAAGGCACTTTCACACCCTCATAAAATAAAAGGTCTGAGAGAGTTCTCAAACCTGAAATGTTCCGCATGTACACTTCTCCAAGTACCCTCTAAAAGGGCTGAGACTCCAGTCTTTCCCATTGTAAACTGATCCTAAAAGTGGAACCCTGAGCAACCTTGATCATTTCATTCAGACTTAAGTTCTAAATCTAAGGAATGTTTTGTCACATTTGGATTTGTGTCATATTTGATGAAGTTTGCATAAAAAATTGTGCTATTGTCTTGTTTATTACTGTGAAGCTGCTTTGAAACAGTCTGTATTTTATAAAGCGCTATGAAAATAAAGGTGACTTGACTTGGTGCTGCAGTGAGCACACTTTTGGATGCAGAGTTTGCATGGTATACTGCTTGTTTTCTCTAATCTTTGTATCCTTCTTCCATACACAGGCCTTCGGACAGGCCCACTCCAACCACAGGAAGGTGGCGGCTGACGGCGAGAGCCGCGAGGAGTCGCTGATCCAGGAGTCGGCATGTAAGGAGGTGTATTATGAGCAGCGCATGCAAGAGCTGCAGGCAGAGCTGCGACAAGCACGTAACATCCTGACCAACGTCCAGTCAGAGAACGAACGGCTCGCCACCATCACTCAGGAACTCCGAGAGGTCAGTCTGAGCACTTCAGCACTGTCACTGTTACCCCTTTTCCACCAGCGAGCCTGGCGAGCCTTCTAAGAACCGGTTTGCCTTTCCACGGGCTAGAGAGCCACCACAGAGCCAGGTCATTACATCATTGAATACGTCTCATCTTTCCCAGCAACGCTAGCGCGGCAGCGCCAAACACAACAGGCTTGTTCAAGATGCATCAGCACTAGGGATGTAATGATTAACCGCGAGCCGGTTGAAAATCAATTTATAGTATATTATTATAGTGTTATAGTTCAATTTCACAAAGAAACGTACAGTATTTTGTCCAAGCAATAATAAAAGGACACATTTAATTTATAATATGTCTAAAATCTAATTTTGTAAAAAAAAAAAAAATTGTGAATCGAATCGGGAAATCAAAATCGTGAATCGAATCGAATCGTGAGTTGAGTGAATTGTTACATCCCTAATCAGCACACAACACCAAAGCACCAAACATAAAGAGAGTCGTCTGCTTTCCAATCACTCCCGCGGCACACCGACCTGTCCGTGCAGCGCCGATGCATCCCGAACGAGCCTAAACACACCATCAACAGTGGCGGACGTTGCATTGCTATTGATGTTCATGGCTTTGCAAACCTACATCGGCATCCAAACACGGCGAATCCCAACGTGTTCGTGTTTAGCTGCTATTTCAGAAATGGCGGTCAAAGGTTTCTGTTTGTCTTGTTGGTCACAGTAACCCCGCCCCCAGCCCCTGATGCAAGCGGTTCGTACTTCTAGACCAGCAATGTTTTGGTGCTACTTACGAACCACTTTTCCTGGTTCGGAGCTGGTGCTTTGGGTGTCGAAAGACAAAGAACCGATTTGAAACTAGGCTCTGGCTCCGAACCAGCACTCAAACTACCGTGGTGGAAAAGGTGTATGCGTGAGCGTCTGTCTGACTGAACGGCCTGTGTTTGGATCGTTAGGACGGACACATGCTGATGAGTGCATTACAGTGATTGGAAGCTTTAGTAGTAGATTTAGAAATCTCCCGCAATATGATCAGTCTGGAGCTCTTTCTTTAAGGAAGAGCGTGAAAAAAAGGACAAATCAAGACTGATGGACTCAGTTGATGGACTCTTGATAGCAAAAGGTGTTTCAACCAAGTATTAGTTGAGGGGTGTGCGATATAGTTTATGATAATTTCATAATTGTTGTTTTAATGATATGCAAGCTCACTTTATCAAGTATGTAACTCACTTTGTAGAAAACAGTCTTGAGAGTCCAAAAGCATTCACTGCGTGATGAATCATATTAGAGTACAGTTAGAATGCTCTGATAATTCAGGTGTGTGTGTGTTTTTTTTATATATATTTGAAAGCCATGATGTAGTTATGTAATAACAAAAAGCAAGAGTGCCGTTTTCCTGAATGTTAGTTTGTCAGCGCAGTCACAAATGTAATATTACTTTATGCAATAGTTTAAAAAAACAAGAAGTTAATATTGAGTGAGTTACATTTTAGACACAATATTGTCTGTTTTTTTCCTGTTTTGCCAATGAAAATGGTTTCAAACAAAGCCAGAACAGAACATTTGTGTGGCCTGAAATGTTGCTTGCACAAAAAAATGTAAATGCCGGAAAACCCAAATTAAATCTGAAACTGGGAGCAGCAAATGTATTTCATTTAGCAAGACCGCTTTAGTTAGCATTATATTTAGAGAGGTCAGGGGACACTGGGGGGGCCAATCAATTTTCCAGATGAGCCGGTGTCCCCTAGCCCTGCCTCTGTCTACACCACTGACTGGACGTGCCATACCTTGCCCAACAAACACAAACTGTGTTAAAACTGAATGTGAGGAAAAATACAGACTGAAACCCATTATATAATGCTGTACGAATGCACAGTGACCAGTAGGGATGTAATGATTCACTCAACTCATGATTCGATTCACAATACTGATTTGACGATTCGATTTTCTCACAATTTTTTTTTTTTTTTTAAGTGGTCATATGATGCGATTTCAATTTTTCCTTTCTCTTTGAAGTGTTACAAGCTCTTGGTGCATAAAGAAGATCTGTAAAGTTGCAAAGACTAAAGTCTCAAATCCAAAGAGATATTCTTTATAAAAGTTAAGAGTCAACCACACCTACCTAAAACGGCTCGTACTAACATGCCCCCACATATCTATGTTACTATGTGGGAAGATTTGCATAATGCCGCCCAAATGTTCACACAAAGAAAGAAGGCGTAACTTTTATTCTCGCTGTAGTATTGTTGCTGCCGCCATGTCGTGAAGACGCTGTGTGTTTCGTTGTGAAAG
>NW_015539841.1:209081-209340 GCF_001515605.1 Sinocyclocheilus anshuiensis | reverse complement strand
GAGCTGATCCGTGCTGGTCGCTGAGGAAATACATCAACTTCGCGCTGTGGATCGCAGGATCGGCTTTCACCGTGGACGAAGCGGAGTCCAGCCCGGGGTCGTCACATATGGTTGCCGCAAGCCCTCCGGACGCTCCTTCGTCGAATCCGCCGACCGCGCCGTTCTCAAGCCCACGGCCTCCGCTCACTCTAGCCACTCCGCTCATTGTGTGACACAATGTGTTTCGTTGTGAAAGCGAAACTACTTTGTTTGGACTTCC
>NW_015539841.1:202824-208958 GCF_001515605.1 Sinocyclocheilus anshuiensis | reverse complement strand
CATTTCATTACACCAAATACACAAAATAATGTTCTTTTTAGCAACATCATATGACCCCTTTAAATTAGATTTAAGACAAATTATAAATGAAAAGGTGTTCTTTTATCATTGCTTGGACAAAATGCTGCACATTTCTTTGTGAAACAGAAATGTCAAATAACTAAACTAAATTAAAATTTTAAAACAAACCCCAAATCTAATAAAATAAATAAGACAAAAAACACAACTTTAATGTGCATTATACAGAGACGAGATGAAAAGAAAATATAAACTTTCCTATAGACAGTCAGTTCCCCTCAGAGATGCATTCATATAAACTCTTACCCGCAACTAGAGATGTAACGATTAACCGCGTTGAATCGAAAATCCACTGACAAGTCTAGGGATGTAACGATGAACCGCGAGCCGGTTGAAAATAGATTCAAATATGTGACGATTCAAATTGGTTGAGATGCCAAACAAATCGCGATACAATTGGAGTAGGAGTTTATTTGAATGTATCTCTGAGGGGAACTGAAAAGTTTAGAAAAGTTAATTTTTAGAAAAGTTTATGTGGTATTTTCTTTTCATCTTGCCTCTGAACGATGCAAATTAAAGTAGAGTTCATAAGCGCAGCGCTGCTTTGTTTACAGCGGTAACCCAGGAAACACTGTATCATTGCTGTTCATAAGCATAGCGCTGCTTTGTTTACAGCGGTAACCAAGGAAACACTGTATCATTGCTGTTCATAAGCGCCACCTGCTGGCAGAGAGTGAATCTGCGTCTCATTCAGCGCGTCTGCTGTTTCATTCAGATATGTTTTATTTATAGTTTCACAACACTAAAGTCAGACCATTCTGTTTTTTGCTTCAAATTTCGAAATTATACAGTCTAAATTAGATTAAAAACTACTCATGCTGTATGTATGCTGCATCTTTGTTTGGATCATGATTAAAATGCAGTGGTTGCCTCTAATTTTAAATGGAAAGAGCACAGACAAAGCCTTAGTTTGTTCATATTAAGAGATTTATTTTATTTGTGTAACTTGTGTAACACAAAGAAACATGCAGCAATAGCTTAATAAAACGACACCTTTTCATTTACTGTATAATATCTTCAGTCTAATTTTGTTAAAAAAATCGTGAGAAAATCGAATCGTGAAATCAAAACAGTGAATCGAATCGTGAGTTGAGTGAATCGTTATATTTGTATCGATTTTCAATCGTGAATCGTTACATCCCTAGTGACCAGTAATGTCTAATTCACCAACAAGGATGCAAATATAGGATTAAAAGGAAATTAAGAATATAAACCGACAGATGGTGTGAGGTGAGTGAGGATTTGGAAAAAGAAAGAGACTGTGTTTAATGGCACAGTCCTCTGGAAGGGATTAATGAAGTGAAATTAGTTTTTGCGTGTGGATCAGCAGATGGGGCAAAGACGGAGAGATAGAGACGGAGGCGTACAGATGGACTGATAAACAGATTCAAGCAGGTCAAAGGATAAAAGTGTGGTTGATTAGAGCGAGACATCCAACCATTCACAACCCTGTGAGCAGAGGGTTGATTCAAAGGCTGGGGTCAGAGCAAAGACAAATTAAATGGATCAAAAGGGAACGTAAAGACATTTTTAATGTTACAGAAATTGCTAGTTCAAATATGTGACCCTGGACCACAAAACCAGTCATAAGGGTCCATTTTTTGAATTTGAGATTTATACATCATCTGAATAAATCTGCTAAGCTTTCCATTGATGTATGTTTTGTTAGGATGGAACAATATTTGGCCGAGACAAAACCAAATGAAGTTCTTAGCAATGCATATTACTAATCAAAAATTAAGTTTTGGTATATTTATGGTAGGAAATGTACAAAATATCTTCATGGAACATGATATTTACCTCATATCCTAATGATTTTTGGCATAAAAGAAAAATGTATAATTTTGACCCATACAATGTATTTTTGGCTATTGCTACAAATATACCCCAGCGACTTAAGACTGCTTTTGTGCTCCAGGGTCACATATTTGCTGTTCTTTCTATTCACCAAAGAATCCTGAAAACAAATGTATCACAGTTTCCACAAAAATATTGTGCAGCACAACTGTTTCCAACATTGATAATAATCAGAAATGTTTCTTGAGCAGCAAATCAGCATATTAGAATGATTTCTGAAGATCATGTGACACTGAAGACTGGAGTAATGATGCTGAAAATACAGCTTTGATCACAGAAATAAATGACATTTTACAATATATTCACACAGAAAATAGCTGTTTTAAATTTGTATAATATTTCACAATACTGCTGTACTGTATTTCTGAGCAGCTGCTTCTGCTGTCTTACAGAGCAGTCAGATGGTGGAGCTGCAGAGGTCTCGCATGCGTGACGATATCAAGGAGTTCAAGTTCAGAGAGGCTCGTCTGCTGCAGGACTACAGCGAACTCGAGGAGGAGAACATCACCCTGCAGAAGCATGTTTCTGTCTTAAAACAGAGCCAGGTGACATTCAGCTGCTTCAGCCATCTGTGTTAAATATCAGTTCCATCAGTGGAGTTTCTGCTAGAGACAGTGGAAATGTGGCATTAGTCACAGTTAGCTGGTGTGTGTGTGTGTGTGTGATATCTTGTAGGTTGAGTTTGAGGGTCTGAAACATGAAATTCGTCGTCTGGAGGAAGATACCCAGTTTCTGAACAGCCAGTTGGAAGACGCCATCCGTCTGAAGGAGATCGCTGAGAGGCAGCTCGGGGAGGCGCTTGAAACCATCAAGACTGAGAGGGAGCAGAAGGCAAGAGATGATTTTCTTTCTTTTTTATGTTATTATTATTATTATTTACAGCTAGATATTATTATTATTATTATAGATATTATATTAAGGTTAAGCTGAAAATCGAGAACATGTTCCATTAAAATAAATAAATACTGGAAACGATTGAATACTGGAGGACGAAATTTTGTCTTTCTTACATTGTCTTTTCACCAACAAACATAGAGCCTGCCAGTGTAGTCTAACTGACAGGTGACTGAGTCTCATGAGCTGGTATTTTTTACCGAATCAGTCAAAAGTATTCATAGGCTGGTGAGACTTGTCAGTGTTGGAGGGAGTTATAAATAGTTTGTCACATATTGTTACTTTTACCTCAGGAAAGCGGTTCACTATAAACTATAAACTCATTAATCAACTACAAAAAAAAAGCCCAGATAGGAACTTTTTTCAAAATGTATGCAGTATATTACACATTCATTATATTTGCGGTTAACCTGTTGTCTTCATTATTTAATATATGTTTGATTAAATCTGTAGAAACCTAGTTATATTATTAAAAAGTTATTGCCTTGTGTGCAGCTTAAATGTTTGTGTTTTGGTAAAAAACTTAATTTTGCTGCATCACTAGTCAAGCCACCTTTATTTATATATCACTTTATACAATAGAGATTGTTTCAAAGAAGCTTCACTGTAATAAACAGGAAAAGTAACAATTAATGATGCAAACTTTATATTTTACCTCAAATACGAGGCAAATCAAAATAATGCTGTAAAGCAGCTCTTAAAAGACTATAGTGTCATTATTTTAGCTCAAGTCAGTTCAGTGTTGATTCAGTTCAGTTCAATAACTGTAAAGTTCATCAATTTTTAAAACAAGTTCAATTCAGCAATCAGCAGCTATACTGAAAGCAATAGTGTCATTATTCAGTTCAGTTCAGTTTTGTTCTTGTCCAATAGTGTCAGTGCAGTCAAATTGATAATACTATGAAATATGAAGTCTTAATATTATATACATAATACTTAGTTTTTTAAACAATATTAAACATACATTTTGTACTAAACTCTTATAACTGTCAATGTACACTGTGTAAACCGCTATATAAATAAAATGGACTTGACGATGTGAAATGATTGTAGTATGGGCCCTATTATTGTGGGGGTGGGGTGCTTTCATGAATGCAGTCTCAAAGGAACTGGAATCATTAAGTGGAATCAGAAAAAAAAATCCCTTGGGATCTCACTATCTAAATGTTTTGCATTGTTAGGCACATTTCTAATCATTTGAATGCAAACATTGCACATTTCCATCTACGAGCAACTTATGTGTGCCATTTACTTTTCTGTTATTGGACGTTTTTGGTTAACACAAGAAAAACCTATAGATTTACATTGAAGGACTTGACTTGAGGGTGGTTGAAACCACCAAGAACTCCTCTGTAGTTGCTTAGTAACACACTAAAACCCACTCAGAACACCCTAGAAACCAAATATCAAGGCCATGGCAACCACCCACAGCACCCGAGTACTATGGCAGGGAGTTTAGCAGTTTCTTCTGAAAGGGTTTTTATCAGATAAAGCCTGCTGTAGGCGTCTGCCAGTCCACCCTGAGGTCTGATTTAATGATATTTGTTGGGCTCCATTAATCCAGGCCGCCTTAAGAAAGGAGTTGTCGCAGTACATGACCATCGGAGACTCGATGTACCACAGTCCTTTGAGCATCTCCCTCGATGGACTGAAGTTCAGCGACGACACCTCAATTGAGCCCAACAACGACGAACCCCTCCACATCTATGAGAATGGCTTTGACAAGATCGACAACAACGACAACCGTGTTTCCACGCCCAAAAAAGGAGAGCGGTTCCACCCTTCCTCCAGCCTGGTGGACAATCTGCTGAATGAGCTCAACATCTCAGAGATCCAGAAGCTCAAACAACAGCTGCTGCAGGTGAGATGATAAGCTGTTTTGATCCATTTACCGTATTCACTGTGTTCAGTCAGGCACCGTCATTTCAGCCGAGTTAGGCTGCAATATCTGCCAAAAAAATAAGACAAACCCAAAGGCAGAAATGTGGCATACTGTGGAGGCACGTTTATAATATACCAAGTCAGTGCGATGCATAGTGTGTAGTTCTGTGTTTGATTGGCTGACAGCTGGGCTGCTTAAATCCTATTAGTGGAAGTTGCATTGAGCGCCCGCCTCATCTGACACAATGAGCTGTCAGTTCAGGCATCTGTCAGGAAGTCAAGTTAGAAACTCTGACCTCTTAACGAGTCGTCTCCATGCATACTGCAGTGTCCAGCGGAGATGTTTGCTGCAATATCGGCGAACAATATGATTATAATATAATAGGAGCAATATGAGAGTGTTGTTGCAGCCAGCAGCACCTTCTGGCCATTATGGTAATCAGACGTAGCCCTCGTGACCTTTGAACACTGCTATTGATCAATCAAGCAATTATTCCAGACACAATAAACCAGCTGAGATGATGTGATTTTCCATACGAACATCTCAATTGAACAAAACACCCAAACCTCTGTGACCAGTAGTGACCACTTCTATCTTTGCATAAATTTTTTATTACAAGTGATTTTCTTCAGTAACATGAAACCCCTTTAAAAAATTCTATCTCCATTTGAGAATGAATTTACTAGGGCTGCCCCCTAATAGTCGACTAACCTTTAGTCAACGAGAAGAGGCTTGGTCGACCAAAATTTTATTAGTTGCTTAGTCGCAGAAAAAAAAGTGGTGAGGTCCCGGACAGATCGTTAACGGCTGGATTTTGTGGTAATACAGTACATCCAAGCATTCGCCTATCATTCATCGACCTCAAATATGGCTTATCATCTGAAATATGTAAGTAGTAGCAACTTTACATGGCCGCTCAATCTAATGTTAACGCGCGCTTACAGCATGACAGATGGAGGCGCCGGTGCGCTCACTTGCTCTTAAGATACTCAATTTTTGGTCATTCAGATAAGAGCAATACATCTTTCGAATCTGTAAAGCCTCTACGTTTATTTGTGTGCACTCACTATAACAACAAAACATTGTGCTTTTGTAAAATAATGAAAGCAAACAGGATGCGCTTTCTGCCGTCTCGGTCTCTGTGAACTTGAGCACGAAACTCTGTGTATACTTGCCTTACAGACATGAAAATTATATCTATACAGAGTGAAATGTCTACTTTCAAATGAAACAATTCAAATCTGAAAAACAAATATTCTCAGATTATGTAATCCATATGAAACTTGTATGCAGGTATGCATTGCATGAATCAGTGTCGCCGACTTCATCTCTTAAGCCGAAAAAACACGGAAAACACTAGTTTATCAATAGATTATTAAAATGTTAATGCAGTTTTTCTCTGACACATTCATCATCATTACTT
>NW_015539841.1:190381-200475 GCF_001515605.1 Sinocyclocheilus anshuiensis | reverse complement strand
GAGCGGTTCCACCCTTCCTCCAGCCTCGTGGACAATCTGCTGAATGAGCTCAACATCTCAGAGATCCAGAAGCTCAAACAACAGCTGCTGCAGGTGAGATGATAAGCTGTTTTGATCCATTTACCGTATTCACTGTGTTCAGTCAGGCACCGTCATTTCAGCCGAGTTAGGCTGCAATATCTGCCAAAAAAATAAGACAAACCCAAAGGCAGAAATGTGGCATACTGTGGAGGCACGTTTATAATATACCAAGTCAGTGCGATGCATAGTGTGTAGTTCTGTGTTTGATTGGCTGACAGCTGGGCTGCTTAAATCCTATTAGTGGAAGTTGCATTGAGCGCCCGCCTCATCTGACACAATGAGCTGTCAGTTCAGGCATCTGTCAGGAAGTCAAGTTAGAAACTCTGACCTCTTAACGAGTCGTCTCCATGCATACTGCAGTGTCCAGCGGAGATGTTTGCTGCAATATCGGCGAACAATATGATTATAATATAATAGGAGCAATATGAGAGTGTTGTTGCAGCCAGCAGCACCTTCTGGCCATTATGGTAATCAGACGTAGCCCTCGTGACCTTTGAACACTGCTATTGATCAATCAAGCAATTATTCCAGACACAATAAACCAGCTGAGATGATGTGATTTTCCATACGAACATCTCAATTGAACAAAACACCCAAACCTCTGTGACCAGTAGTGACCACTTCTATCTTTGCATAAATTTTTTATTACAAGTGATTTTCTTCAGTAACATGAAACCCCTTTAAAAAATTCTATCTCCATTTGAGAATGAATTTACTAGGGCTGCCCCCTAATAGTCGACTAACCTTTAGTCAACGAGAAGAGGCTTGGTCGACCAAAATTTTATTAGTTGCTTAGTCGCAGAAAAAAAAGTGGTGAGGTCCCGGACAGATCGTTAACGGCTGGATTTTGTGGTAATACAGTACATCCAAGCATTCGCCTATCATTCATCGACCTCAAATATGGCTTATCATCTGAAATATGTAAGTAGTAGCAACTTTACATGGCCGCTCAATCTAATGTTAACGCGCGCTTACAGCATGACAGATGGAGGCGCCGGTGCGCTCACTTGCTCTTAAGATACTCAATTTTTGGTCATTCAGATAAGAGCAATACATCTTTCGAATCTGTAAAGCCTCTACGTTTATTTGTGTGCACTCACTATAACAACAAAACATTGTGCTTTTGTAAAATAATGAAAGCAAACAGGATGCGCTTTCTGCCGTCTCGGTCTCTGTGAACTTGAGCACGAAACTCTGTGTATACTTGCCTTACAGACATGAAAATTATATCTATACAGAGTGAAATGTCTACTTTCAAATGAAACAATTCAAATCTGAAAAACAAATATTCTCAGATTATGTAATCCATATGAAACTTGTATGCAGGTATGCATTGCATGAATCAGTGTCGCCGACTTCATCTCTTAAGCCGAAAAAACACGGAAAACACTAGTTTATCAATAGATTATTAAAATGTTAATGCAGTTTTTCTCTGACACATTCATCATCATTACTTCTGCTGGTGTGCTGTCGCAAGCTTTTTGCAAGCGCTTATTAGGCTCTGTAGGCAATTAAAGGCTCATTAGCATTACATTTAAATGGTTTATTTATAAACGTGCGATTAGTCGACTAATGCTTAAAATGAACGACTACTAGTCGACCAGACAAATCTTTAGTCGAGGGCAGCCCTAGAATTTACTTTAATGTCATATGAAAGGCCCGTGCTTTGAGAATGTGAAATCAGACATTTTGTGCAAAAGGTTTCACATCATTAATGTCACAAATTAGCTTATTTCAGCTTCGAAATCACAGAAGTTGAAAAGTGAACAATCGCTGTTTCTTTTTACATCATAACATTCTGTGTTGAATCCCAAGGTTTGTAATGTGGTCTCAAACACAAAGAAGAAAAAAGGTCAACCCAGTGCATGACCGTTGAGTTTTTGTATTCCACTCGCACTGTAACTGGCATGAACAAGACAGACAATTAAATCGTTAACCGCAAACCACAGTACCGAGCCCAAACTTCATGACGGTGATATAGACAGGTTTTTCCCATCTCAACAGCCACATTTTTGAGGTGTGTCAGTGCAGGTTAAAGCAGATCACACACCACTGCTTGTTTCAGCAAGTCCTGTAATTCATGTGTAGAGAAAATGTGCTTTTGAAGGAGTTTCTGCTTTTACTGAATTATAAATTAAGTATACTGCAGATTTTCAGCCCGTTTCTGCAGGTCTTTTTTACACAAGTAATTAAAGGGTAATGGAGATCTTTAAATGAGTCATTACATTTTCTTTTCTTGGTCTTAAAAGGTCTTTAGAAAGTCTTAAATGTACTACTTTCACAAAACCTGTAGAATAAACCATGCATGTGTCCTGCAATACCTAATGCAAGAACTCAAAACTCACTGAAATTATTTTCCCCTGGTGTGCAAAGTCGGGCTTTTGGCGTATACATTTGCAACAATGCAACCTATATGAAATCAGAGTGGACGGCATTAGACTCGGCTGAGTGAAGAAGAATGACACTGTGGGATCAAACAGATTGAAAAGATTCACGTCGTGTGTGTGTTTGTCTGTTATTCAGGTGGAGCGGGAGAAGGTGACGCTGCTGTCGACCCTGCAGGAGTCTCAGAAGCAGCTGGAGCAGACTCACGGAGCGCTATCTGAGCAGCACGAGAAGGTCAGCCGTCTCACCGAGAACCTCAACGCTGTCCGCAAACTCCAGGCCAGCAAAGAGCACCAGTCCGCTCTGGACAACGAGAAGGATCGCGACAGCCACGAGGACAGCGAATACTATGAGGTGGATATCAACGGCCCCGAGATCCTGGAGTGCAAGTACAAGGTATAGAAATATCTTTTTTTTTTTCATAGATATTTTTATGTGGTGTTTTCATCTGTGGCAGAAGATGTGAAGAAAAAAATCTAAATCTTAGATGGTGAACCAGTCGATAAATATATTTTCATTCAATGCCTAAAGTATCCAATTAAAAATGGACTGTTTTGTGTACAATGTATTTTGTTCTTATTTTGAGCACAAGGCTGAAAGAAAAGGCCCCTTTGAACTACAGACGACATAACCCATGATTGGAGACTTGTTGGCCTGAAGTATTCCACAAACATTCACATTATATAAAATGCAGAGTTCATCTCTATCGATATTCTTTTGTCTTTGTTCTGCATTATTGACATTTGTATAAGACACCAGACGAGCAGATTTCTGCAGCTGCTCTTTTCTCAAATCACAAAACATAGATTCTGTATTCCTCAAAATGAATCAAATGTCCAGGGAAATGCAAACACTGAACTTTATTTCATAATAATCCATTAAATAATACAAATGCACTTAATGGAATTAATCTCCCTTTATGTGCCAGTGCTGTGATTAAATTCCACATGGAAATGAAATTTCATGTTTCTTTCTTTCTTCCTTTTTTTTTTTCTTTTCGGAACAAAAAAATGGTGGTTTGCATATCTATTTCAATGAATGCAATTCCTTCAGACCAGTGAATATTGGCTTTGTTGATGTTTCCTGTTAACATCACACTCTATTGGAATCATTTGCAAGTGTGAGTTGATTCTCCTGTGAAGAATGTGAAGATAATGGCCATCTAGACATGCATTTCAAATCAGTCATTTTTGTTTTTAGGTTCCATTTAATTTAGGATGCTGCCTTAAAAGGTCCTGCCTTTTTAGACAGTGAAGCAGTTCACAGTTCAACAGTGATGTTGCATGCTGATTCATTTGTACCACAGGTTGCTGTGTCTGAGGCGAGTCAACTGAAGGAGGAGCTCAAAACGTTAAAGGCAGAACATTCAGCCTGTCAATCTCAGTATAAGGAGGAGCGGGTGCAGCTGGAGAGCCAGGTTGCATCTTTAAGCACACAGGTCTCTTCTCTGGAGCGCAGCAGCAGAGCCGACCGCGAGCAGCTGGCGCGGCTCGAGAAAGAGCTCCGTCAAGCCAGCGAAGTGGCAGGCGAATCCCAGGGCAGCCTTAACATCGCACAAGACGAGCTTGCCACCTTCAGCGAGGAGCTAGCCAACCTCTACCATCACGTATGCATGTGCAACAATCAAACGCCGAACCGCATCATGCTCGACTACTACCGCGAAGGTAAGGCTGGTGTTAATGGCACACAGACCACAGGCTGGGGCAGCCCTGACGGTCGCGGACGCCGCTCTCCCATCCTGCTGACCCGCGGCCTCTTCCCCAGCGACGGAGCTTCGTCTCCGGTCTCCTCCGTCCCGTCCCCGGTGCCTGATCCCCGCAAAGAGCCCATGAACATCTATAACCTGGTGGCTATCATCCGTGACCAGATCAGACACCTGCAGCTAGCGGTGGACCGCACCACCGAGCTCTCGCGCCAGCGCATGGCTTCCCTGGAGCTGGGTCTCGGGGCAGACCGAGACCAGGAGGCCAGTGTGGAGGAGATCCTCAAACTCAAATCGCTCCTCAGCACCAAGAGGGAGCAGATAGCCACGCTGAGGACCGTCCTGAAGGCCAACAAACAGGTCAGCATTTCCCCCTCATCGCTACACTGATGGTGCATTACAGCAGTGGCTCTTAACTAGTGTTCCTTCATGACTCTTTGAAGAAGCTGTTTGTTTTTTATGGAAAGTAATGCATTACGTTACTTTTGCGTTACTGTTTGTCACCTGGGCTGGGCTTGCTTATTTGTCTTTTAATAACAAAAAAATAACCCAAAAGTTATATTTTTGTTAACTGCAAAGGCCGTTTCACACCAGAAGTGAAATGAATAAGCCTCCGTCTGAAGGAAGTGCAGGAGAGGCGTCAGTCAATATATAGCAAAACGTAAAAGTAACTTGCTTTACTTATTTGAAAAAGTAACTCAGATATTTCTTTGTAAATTTAAAAATAATGTGTTACTTTACTAGTTATTTAAAAGTGATCTGATTATACTTATAAAGCGTTACCCCCAAAACTGGCGACTATAAGGCATGAAGATATTAAGACATTATTAACATTAACAAGCTGCTAATTGCCCGTGTGTTTGTTGCTGTTTTTCAGACCGCTGAGGTGGCGCTGGCCAACCTGAAGAGCAAATATGAGAACGAAAAGGCCATGGTGACTGAAACCATGATAAAGCTTCGCAACGAGCTCAAAGCCCTAAAAGAGGATGCAGCCACTTTCTCCTCGCTCAGGGCCATGTTTGCCACACGGTATGAGATGCACACTCCTACTGATCTATGAAAACACACATTAGCAACAGTTTATTTGGCCTTATGACACTCTCCTGTATTTCCTTCTCTGTTCTCATCTATCAGTTTGATAGATGGGGCACCTGGACCTGGTTTGATTGGTGCCTATAAGATGAAAAATATAAGGACAGAAACTAATAACTAGGGCTGCACGATAAATCGCATGCGATATTTAACGCGCATCTTATCAGTAAAGCCGGTTCTGTAATCAGCGGTAAATCTCCATCACCTGCGGGCTTTCACATTGAGCAGCATTGACTACACCGAGCCGTTGTGCACTGACGAGCTGCGCCAAACCACGTTCATATTCGCGCGATTTTTTGCGCAGCTCATCAGTGAACAACGGCTCTGTAGTTAATGCTGCTCAATGTGAAAGCCCGCAGGTGATGGAGATTTACCGCTGATTAAAGAACCGGCTTTCTGACAAGATGCGCATTAAATATCGCATGCGATATATTGTGTAGCCCTACTAATAACCTTGTATTTCACTATTAAGTGCAGTTACCAATAACATTACATATTTTGTCTTTTAACAGTAAAGCACTGAGCTGGGGCGCAGATAGAAACTGGCATAAATCTCTCCTCTCTTACATTTAGAGAGTATTAGTGCAGATTGTACACCGAAGAAAACAAAAACTAAAAGCTTGCTCCTCAATTCACACAAATTTAGGCTTTACAGCCCTTATTTCTGCTTTGTATTTGCCCTTGTGAAAACCAGTGTTTGCCTGTAGTATCCAGGCTTTTAACGGTTTGTAGATCATAGACATGTCTTACAAGTTTAGTGCGAAGTAAAATAATTAATATACTTACTGTGAAATATTCATTTTTTTGTATTTCTCTCTTAGAGATATAATTATTATTATTCAGATCTTCCTAAAAACATTAGTGTGAATGTAATTCACAACTATAAAGCAGTTTGAGTCCACTTTAAAGTCCAGGTATAAGTCAATGCAAGGACTTTTTATTACATTTTTTTAATTCTGTTCATTTTAGTCACTGAAAATGTTTCCCTTGATCAGAAAATGAGCACCTGATAAATTTATCTTTAAAATATACAAAGCTTTCTTCCGGGGATCACATAGTCTCACAAGATCTGTGTGCAGACGGTTTGTAGCAAGTAAGTGAGAAAATCAAACTGGCTGGCCTTCTTCCATGTAGGTCAGATGGCCTCTTCCTGTCGAAGTCGGCAGTTTTTGACCAGATTAAGATAAGTTATGTCTTGTGAGAACAGACTCCCAGTGATTGGGATCAGTGTCTTAGGTGCAGAGTCATGTGTGTACAGGGAGTACAGGAGTGGGCTGAGGACGCAGCCCTGAGGAGCACCAGTGTTGAGGGTCAGCGGGGATGAAGTATTGAACAGGTATGGGTCAGAGTAAAACTGCCGTTAAGTCTTTCCGAACAGACTGTAAGCCGTGACAGCATATGGTGCCCAATCAGATCCTCCTGACACGTGAACACCGTCAATGACTTCTCTGTGCTTAACGTGCATCAGGGAGGGAGGAATGGCAAAACTGATGAAACCGTTCTTTTACTCGTTTCAGTGGGAAGCGTTCTCATCAGCAGCTGTGTTCTGCGGCCCCTTCCACAGGCCCTCAGCTGCTCTGGGGCTCCAGGTTTTGTTTTGGCCTGCTCCGTGGGTTATTAATATGCTAATAAGGGCAGATTGTCAGACGGGGGGCTGGATTCTCTTTCCCACAGTCTCGAACATCTCTAAAATCACAGCTCAAGCTATTCCGTCATATTGCACCCCAAAATCACAAGAACGAAGTAAATGTACGTATATATAGATATGCTGTTCTTATTGAGTGTGATTCCTAAACATTTTCACCTTCTCTGTCTGTTTTGTATGGTTTGTCTGTTTCTTCTCTTTCACACTCGTCTCTTTGTTTTGTTTCTCTATCTTCTCTGAGATGATGTTCATTCCTGCGTTGCTGAAAAGCGGCTGAGGTGAATGTGTGTCAAGACGTATGTCACAATAACAATCCACACGCACTCGTGCAGCCGCAGATGGGTTCTGGCGTGATCCCCGGCCTCTTTTCCCGGGAAAATACTGACCCCTGCGTTTAGAGGCGATTGTTCTCTAATGAAGCTGCACTGATTTCTGTTGTGAGGCGCTGTGTCTTTATGTCTCAGACGCACACACTTTAGTGGGCTCGCGGTAGTTTGCCAGACTGAGGCTTGTTCAAAGTTCATGCCTGTGAGAAACTGAGAAATGCTACACAAACAAGCAGATCGACCACTGATGGGTAACAATAAAGTAACCTGGCATGAGAGGCTGCTTTTTTCAACAAGTTTTCAATAATGATTAATGAAAAAACTATTACTATTAGTTAAAATTATCCTTCCACTAAATAACATGGCTCATTAATCTTACACCGTTTACTCTCATGATGTGACAAAACTAGATAGTTCACATTATAATTCAGTTTAATTGAATTTAGAGCCAGAACTTTTCAGAAAGTATTATTTTATATTTGACCTTTCAGATTCTCACGCCTGGTCCTCTGAGAAGGACTGATGAAGCACACCCTTGAGAAAATCTCAGGATTTATGCTTTATGATGACTGTAGGGTGTAGTTGCGTGTTTTGTGGTGATTATGGTGTATTGGGTGGTGTTTAGCATGCACTTACATGCACTGTGCTTTAGGGGGTAGAGATGTAAGTGCAGTTTAGGGAAGGTGTGACTCTGTAATCGTTCTGTCTGTTCCAGGGGGAGACACTTTACATTACACTTGCTGTTTTAATCCATCTCTTTTGACCATTTGACCAAATTAACCATGGTTTTGCTACACTAAACATAGTTTGACCATGGCATTTGTAGGTAGACTCTGGTTATACAAATCGTCCCCTTGGAATTATAAGGTTCTATCTGACATTTTTGTCAAAATGTAGTTATTCACATTAGGGCTGTCAAAATGGCTGAAATCTAAATTCGAATTTTTTACTTAAATATTATCAATATTCTAATTATATTCAAATTTAAAAGGCATAATTTCAGTTGGAGGGGGGGGGAAGCTTTTGGCTTCTCTCCTGAGGCCACAAGAGGACGCATCGAGCAAAATATTATTCACGTTTCTTCAAAGCATAATAAAATAACACGACTATCTTTGAAAAAAGTTTAAAAAGCATAATGTTTAAAATAATGTTTATAGACCATGTATAATTAATAAAGTTGCTTAAACAATTAGAAACAAAACAGCATCATGCATGTATGTGTAGATTAATACAAAGGACCGAAAATAAATCACAAAGAGTACTTTCTTCATTTAAAAACTTGAGATGCAGTGGGATGGGCCATAAAGTCTTGAGACATGTTTTTTAAAAGTTGAACTTAAATTAATTTTACATAGCTTTATAAACATGCGGCTATCTTGTGTGCAACGGTGATAGATGTCCCTCTAGAAAATGTGATAAATATGTGTTCTGTGTGAACGGCTTGGTTTCGGTTTTGACGTAAACATCTTCCCCGCATTGATGATCTTTTTCTGCAATATTTTAATGAACAACGCAGCAGCGCCACATCTAGTGGCTTCAACTGGATAGGCTAACAAAAACATTATAATGCAGCGACACTTACATCGTCATCGCATCTTGTGCATCACTGATAAAGCTGCCTGATGCACACCTCAAATTCGAATGCAACGTTTTTGCATTCGAATGTGGATTTTTATTTTAAATTCGCCGAATATTCACTTTTTTTTTTGACAGCCCTAATACATATATTCTTATTCTGTGACGACTTATTTACATTATGTGATAGATTTTTTAATGTTGTGTACATTTTGGGACTTTTTATTTAAAAAAAAACAAAACAAAAAGGTTCTATCTACACAGTCGAATGGAATGCAAAAACTTTGAAGCTCAATATCTCAAAACTACTCGGAATGCAGATAGATACTTATAACTCCAAGGGGACGAAATTGTAATCAATATGCCATAAACCATGGTTAGTACACTTTTACTATAATAAAACCATGGTTAATGAAGAGAATGAACACGAAAGAAGACGCAGAGCAGCAAAAAGGAGAGCAGCAGCGTTAGTTTCTGCTCTGATTAGTTTCTGCAAAAATCCACCAAATGCTGAGGGCTTGAGTTAGAATCAGGAATGGAACAAGAACATTGTTTATTTTTTGTTTTTTTTAGTTTCAAACCAGACATACAATTTCAGCTGGCAAAGTTTAAATCCTGTCTTGCTAGTGTCAGTTAGGTCAGTAGGCACAGAGGAGGCGTCGTCAGTGGCTGATCGAATGCATTCGACATTTATATTATGAAAGCAGTCCGTTCAAATGTGTTCATAACTTTTCAGACCCCGTTCACACCTGTGTTTAGTGTTGTCCACATGATCTGATCGACAAAAGCACATCTTAATACCAGGGCCTTATGGAGTATGTTTTTTGTAGTACTAATATAGCCCAACTAGGGCTGTCAAAAAAAAATGCGAATTTCGAATATTCGTTGAATTTAAAATAAAAATCCACATTCGAATGCAAAAACGTTGCATTCGAATTTTAGGTGTGCGTCAGGCAGCCTTATCAGCGGCGCACGAGATGCGATGACGATGTAAGTGTCGCTGCATTATAATGTTTTTGTTAGATTATCCAGTTGAAGCCACTAGATGCGGCGCTGCTATGTTGTTAATTACAAATATTGCGGGAAAAGAGAACATCAATGCAGAGAAGATCTTGTTTACATCAAAACTGAAACCAAGCCGTTCACACAGAACGCATATTTTGCGCATTTTCTAGAGGGACATCTATCACCGTTGCACTCGCGAGAGCACAGAAGAGCCGCATGTTTAGAAAGCCATGTAATATTAATGCAAGTTCAACTTTGAAAAAACATATATCGAGACTTTATG
>NW_015539841.1:177598-190353 GCF_001515605.1 Sinocyclocheilus anshuiensis | reverse complement strand
TAATGAACAACGCAGCAGCGCCACATCTAGTGGCTTCAACTGGATAGGCTAACAAAAACATTATAATGCAGCGACACTTACATCGTCATCGCATCTTGTGCATCACTGATAAAGCTGCCTGATGCACACCTCAAATTCGAATGCAACGTTTTTGCATTCGAATGTGGATTTTTATTTTAAATTCGCCGAATATTCACTTTTTTTTTTGACAGCCCTAATACATATATTCTTATTCTGTGACGACTTATTTACATTATGTGATAGATTTTTTAATGTTGTGTACATTTTGGGACTTTTTATTTAAAAAAAAACAAAACAAAAAGGTTCTATCTACACAGTCGAATGGAATGCAAAAACTTTGAAGCTCAATATCTCAAAACTACTCGGAATGCAGATAGATACTTATAACTCCAAGGGGACGAAATTGTAATCAATATGCCATAAACCATGGTTAGTACACTTTTACTATAATAAAACCATGGTTAATGAAGAGAATGAACACGAAAGAAGACGCAGAGCAGCAAAAAGGAGAGCAGCAGCGTTAGTTTCTGCTCTGATTAGTTTCTGCAAAAATCCACCAAATGCTGAGGGCTTGAGTTAGAATCAGGAATGGAACAAGAACATTGTTTATTTTTTGTTTTTTTTAGTTTCAAACCAGACATACAATTTCAGCTGGCAAAGTTTAAATCCTGTCTTGCTAGTGTCAGTTAGGTCAGTAGGCACAGAGGAGGCGTCGTCAGTGGCTGATCGAATGCATTCGACATTTATATTATGAAAGCAGTCCGTTCAAATGTGTTCATAACTTTTCAGACCCCGTTCACACCTGTGTTTAGTGTTGTCCACATGATCTGATCGACAAAAGCACATCTTAATACCAGGGCCTTATGGAGTATGTTTTTTGTAGTACTAATATAGCCCAACTAGGGCTGTCAAAAAAAAATGCGAATTTCGAATATTCGTTGAATTTAAAATAAAAATCCACATTCGAATGCAAAAACGTTGCATTCGAATTTTAGGTGTGCGTCAGGCAGCCTTATCAGCGGCGCACGAGATGCGATGACGATGTAAGTGTCGCTGCATTATAATGTTTTTGTTAGATTATCCAGTTGAAGCCACTAGATGCGGCGCTGCTATGTTGTTAATTACAAATATTGCGGGAAAAGAGAACATCAATGCAGAGAAGATCTTGTTTACATCAAAACTGAAACCAAGCCGTTCACACAGAACGCATATTTTGCGCATTTTCTAGAGGGACATCTATCACCGTTGCACTCGCGAGAGCACAGAAGAGCCGCATGTTTAGAAAGCCATGTAATATTAATGCAAGTTCAACTTTGAAAAAACATATATCGAGACTTTATGGCGGGTTTTTCCCCATCTCACTGCAACTCGTGTTTTTAAATGAAAAATGTACTCTGTGATTGGCTTTCGGCCCTTTGTATTAAACTATGAATACATAAATGATGCTGTTTTGTTTATAGTTGTGGCCTCAGGAGAGAAGCCAAAAGCTATTCTTCACCCTAACTGAAATTATGCATTTTAAATTCGAATATAGTTTTTCAGCCATTTTGACAGGCCTAATCCCAACCACCTCTGTGTCTTTCAGCTGTGATGAGTACGTGACTCAGTTGGATGAGATGCAGAGGCAGCTGGCTGCTGCGGAGGATGAGAAGAAGACGCTGAACTCTCTTCTCCGTATGGCCATCCAGCAGAAGCTGGCGCTCACCCAGCGGCTGGAGGACCTGGAGTTCGACCACGAGCAGACCCGCCGCGGCAGAGCCATCAGCCGCTCCAAGCCATCGGCCGGATCCTCGCGCGGGAAACCCACCCAGTCCCACGTGAGTCACCCTGCCGCCGCTGCCACCTGTGGGGGTCGAGGCGAGCCCAATGGCCTCCTGGGAACGCCGGTGGTGTTCTGCAGCGAGAAGTACAAGATCTACTGCGACTGAAGCGGCGCGAGCCTCGTCAGCCGTTGTACAAAGTTCCACTCGCGCGCTCTCTTGCTTGCTGTGTGCTAACCTATATGATGTGTCCGCTAAATATGGTCATGCCTGCTAGCGTCCTCGTAGCCAGGTGCATGTTGTAGTGCTAGCTAAGGGCAGACTGATATAACGTTTAGTCTTATAGGTGTGTTTCTGCTAGCAGCATTAAACCGAATTGCACTTGAATCTTACAGCTCAAGGCAGCGGCTGTGCGCGCTTCTAGATTAGACGTGATAGAGAGAGCTAGCCATAGGATTGTTGAATTGTGGTCACAAGTCGATAGCCATTCGCCCTTGTCCTCTGTCCATCTCTCTCCTGCCTCTGAAATCAGCAGCCCGTCCAATCAGGGAACTCGTGTTCACATGCCCGAGCAAACGAAATATGCAAACCTCCTCCCTGCCTCGTTGACGTGCAGGAAAACCCTTCGGATTGTGCCATTATTGTGAGAAATCAAAAATAACATCAAAAATGAAAATCGATGGGTTGAAGAGTGTGTGTGTGTTTTAGTGATGTCACTCGTGAGGCAGGCGGGAACGACGCATCTTCATAAATCAGTATGCGCCACGAAGGCTTGCTTTTTCATTAGATGTCTGGCTGCTGATCTGAGAGCTTTAATATGTCTTAGACTCGATTACGTTTACTTGAGCACACACGGCTTCACACGGTGAAGTCATGGTGAAGGGCTTGCCACATGCTCAGTGCTGTCAACGTTCACAAGCTTCTTTGTGTATTTCCATTGCAGATGAAACATTAGAGAGGCCTTATCTGTCGTTTCTGTACTCTTAAATAGCGTGGCCGTCTCATTTCAGCACAAGAGGACAAGCCAATGCCTCTTTTTGGCAAACAAACGATTCAAAGTTTCATGCTTTCATTCTCTGGCTTGCTTAAAACATTTATCCTGAATCAGAGACAAATAGGGTTAATGCCTAATTCCTAGTTACTCTCGACCTTTGCATTAGTAATCTGTATATGATATGAAACTCTCATCTCCATATAGATTCCTTTCACTCTTTTGTGTTTGCATCACGTGAAAGATTGACACAACTGAAGCAGTGGATGCTAACTAGGGTTTTTAGACAAACTGAAACAAAAGTTCATAATCTACTTGCAAGCTAATGTCGATTCATGCATTAATACATGAATTGCTGCAAATGGGTTAAATGAATGTCTTCTCGAATCACTGTATTTATAAAGGAAAAGTGCAGCACCACTCACATTTCAGGAACTCCAAATGGCAGTGGCAGTGTTAAATAAAACAAACATTATAAAGATTACATGCATCTTTCACATTCTGTAACTTGTACATTCTCTAGTCCAGTTGCTCTAGCAAGGACTGCTCCCATATGATCTAGTGGTCTGGATTCCTGGTTGTTACCCATGCTCCCGGTATGGGACGGGATGCCTCTGGCTCTGCCCACTCATCAGATTATTGACCTTCATTTTTTAATTGAATTGACCTTTCACAGAAAAAAGAGGAATGTCTCATGTGGTTGACATGTCTCTCTTCAATCCATTTTTTCCCCTAATGCATAAGTCATTAAATCAGTTTGATCAGCAATGAAATTATTACCAATAAGAAATGAGCTGTCAGGTGGACAGTTGGTCTGTGTTTCGCCAAGAGGTGTGTTAGTGAAATGTTTCGCCATTGACCGTTCAAAAACTTTGTACAACTCATTAACATTCACTACTTTTTGTGGGATCACCTGTTGAGGTTGAGGTTTTTAGTTCTTGTGAGAACCTCTGGCTTCCTGCATCCTGTACTTCTCTTCCACACTAACTAATAAAACCTGTAACATGGGCTGTGTTTGGCTTCTGCTGACTAACCCGCCGCTTGAGCTGATGCAGCCACTGTGTAACGCTAACCGTAATGCTAACGGCTTTTATTTCTTTGCCCTGATTTGCAGTAACGTTCAGCCTGAGCTGGAACTCGACATTCCACCACTTCCCATAAACCCAGTGCTCCCAAACCAGTAACCTGTCTCGGATGTATGAGAGACACTGGATGGCTGCCTTTATTTTTGGAAACCATTGGAAACTCAAACCTTTTATCGTTGTTATGCATTATACACTCGGCGAATGAGCAGGATATAGTACATTTACATTCACAGAAGAACATTTGGGGGTTCTTTTGACACACATGGGAAGCCAGAGGTCACAATGTCCTGAAAACTTTAACTCTTAAAAATCAACTACAAAAAAGAAAATGGGCTAATGTTCTTTTTCTCAAGACATTCATCTGTGTTTTGAGATTCTGTAACCTTTTCTCTTTTAATGTGGGGTTATATCACTTTTTATTATATCGGTCTATAGTTTGAGGCGTTCTGGTTTATGAGTCTGTTCACGTATTTTACACTACTATTTTAATAGTATTTGATTTCATTATGTACGTCCTCTGTAAGCAAAGCTCAACGTCACATAATCCATATCTACTCCAGTTCTGACATCTTTATGAAGTGAATCCATAAGATTATTCATGTGTTTTAATGAAATGTTGTTTCTCACATTCACACATTTTAATGCTGGGCTTTCGTCTATATAGGAATATTTCAAAGTGAACAAATAAAAAAAAAAAGTGGCTTAATCTAATCACAAGGCTTTGGTTAAACAACCAGCAAATCAATAAAAACACTACAAAATTGATTTTTTCATAACACTTCACAATAAGGTTCAAATAACAATAAACAATGCAGCCATTTATTAATCTAGAATAATTTCTTTATATAGGAATATGTTTTTAACGTTGTATAAATTAACATTAGGTTAATGTATTATGAATTAACAATGAACAAGAGTATATTCATATATTACCATTAACCTGGATGAATTAAGATTGTTCAGTTCACTTATCGTAAGTGTTTGCAATTTTTCTTTCGTTCGTTTCAAGCACCTTCGTGGGTCACTGACCTTCTGCATTCTGTACAAGAGGAAATGAATTAATTCCAAATTGGAATGCTGTAATTCTCTCTGTCTATCATGCCAAGTGTCGGTACATCGTTTGGGTTGGTGTTAAAAGGATCAGAAGCGCTGAGACGAGGGTCTGCCCTGCTTTACCTTACCCTCAGTTTGGTTCGTTTTTCGTTTATGATCTTCATTCTGACCATTAGTGCCTTTTTGTTCTTTGAAGAGAGAATCCTAGCTTAGCGTTTAGTTTTTGTATTTTATTTTTCTCACTCCTTAAGGAAGAGCAGCAGATGACTTGTTCTAAACTTAGCAGCAGCAATAAGTACAGAAGACGTTCATTCTGTTTTCAAGTGTGTGAAGAAATCAATGATTAGAGAAATAAAACAGATTGTACTGAATTTGTCAGGTCAGTGATCCTAAGAGCAAATTCAGGGGTTTTAGAAAACGTTATGTTTCGTCAAATGGTTTGAAGCCAGAATTATCATTTGCCTCGATATGAACAAACATTTTGAGACACGAAACCTGTGTGGTGTTTTGTTGTCGGAGACTGGTGTTATTCTAGCTTTGTATGGTGAGGTAGCTGAGGTCATGTGATATCGATAGTATTGTTAACAATTGTGAGAAAGCTTGTGTCCTCTTTCTGTCCAATTGTTTTGTTTTTTTACATTTTTATATGAGCATTACAATTTCAGGAAACAGAAAACGTTGCATCAACAAGCAAATGGTGCCACGACAGTCACATTTTGTTTGTTGAGGCATAAAAGTAATAAATACAGTCAGCAAGTGAGGAGGAACTAAATTAAGTGCAATTAAACCAAAACGAAGTTATGTGGTAACTGAGGTTTTCTGTTTGCTGGAAGTGATGGCATTGTGATATTCAACTAGCTGTGGAAGCTTATTATTGGAAACTCTTATTATTGTGCTCCAGTATTGATCTATAAGGACCTATAAGTTTGATACCTTTATATAAAATAGCATTTGTTTGTTTGTATTAATTTGTCAGTACTGAACTTTATAATGTGCATTATTATGTCATATGCATGTTTCTTTCGGCTATGAGACTTGTACACGGAACCGAAAACAAACTTAGAACAAAAGTAGACAAACGACAAAAAGAAGAAGAGCGAGTAATGTTTGGTTTTGAATTGGTCCCTTACTCTTGAACTAACTGAGTTGAAGTATTGTTTTCTAGAGGTTTGTCTGTGTAGAAGTAGTCATGCTGGCTCAAGTCAATAAATACAAATAAAAAGTCACTCAGCGCTTGTCCTGTGTGTGAATTTGTCCTGTTCTTCTGTTGTTTGTTGTCCATTTGTCTCAGGACTGTTTGTTCTCCAGTGTAAAAGAGACAGTTTCCCAGTCCTTTATCATTATCTGTACATGAAAATTTCAGTGGTTTATTGATTTAATGGAGGTATAAGCACAGTTTCATTTATGCTTGAATATCCGTGTTGGCACAGCACTGGTAGTAACTGATTACATTAATCTGGATTACATAATCAGTTCCAAAAGTTAAAGGGATAGTTCACCCAAAAATGAAAATGACCCCATGATTCACTCACCCTCGAGGCATCCTAGGTGTGTATGACTTTCTTCTTTCAGACAAATCCAGTCGGAGTTATATTAAAAAATGTGCTGGCTCTTCCAAGGTTTATAATGGCATTGAATGTGTGTTATTTTTCAATAGTCCAAAAGAAGCCCTTGTGATTAGATTATATTACGTTTTAAAATGTTCATGATCATATTACAGTTAGTTTTTATAGATTACATTACATAACATTATTCAATGGCAGAAAATTAATCATTTATTGATTCACCCCCATTCTTTCTCTCTTTTTTTTTTCTTTTACATTTTCCTTTCTAATTGAACCTACCCCTTATTTACAGTTTGGGAAACCCTGCTGTAATGTAATATTTAATGCATTTCATGATATCGATAATCAGTAATGGACTACAATTTGTAAGTAATCTACCCAGCACTGGTTGTGAAAACCACCATCCTAACTCTGGTTCTCAATAAAGGATTGAAAGTGATGGTAACCCTCTTGCAAAAATACCAAGGTGAAACATTGATATAACAAGGGTTAAAGGGATAGTTATTAGCCCATGATTCACTCATCCTCAAGGCATCCTAGGGGTATATAGCTTTCTTCTTGTAGACGAATCCAATCAGAGTTATATTAAAAAATATTGTGGCTCTTCCAAGCTTTATAATGGGAGTGAATGGGTGTTGTTTTTCAATAGTCCAAAAGAAGTCCAATAAAGTGCATCCATCCATATAGGATGCCTCCTGAAGCGAATCGATGCGTTTTTTGTAAAAAAATCCATATTTAAAACGTTATAACCACTTTTCTGTAGCTTGTGCTAACTGTCATACGCGGAAGCCATTCGGGCGGATGACGTAGGATGTAGGCATAGCGCATGCGCCAGTGAGAATATGCTAGTCTCGCGAAAACCAACGTTTGTTTACAGGAGCAAAGGAAGCAAAGTTTCCTTACTTTAGCAAAGGAAAACCAGTCTCCTCTCGGCTTATATCGAAATCCTCCGACACTTTTCTTTACAAATCCTCGTTTTGTACTAATTCGTAACCAGTGTTTTGTTTTGTTCTGTCCTCTCTGCTTCCACATTCGTCACTTCTCACTGAGTGTGTGTGTGTGCACGGTGCGGTGCATCGTTTCGCTACAGGAGGCCTTTATTCACCTCCCGGAGCCGTGTAAGGCACCTTTATTATGGATGGACGCACTTTATTGGACGTTTTTTGGACTGTTGAACAGAAACACCCATTTGCTGCCATTATAAAGCTTGGAAGAGCCAGGACATTATTTTAATATAACTCCGATTGGATTCGTCTGCAAGAAGAAAGTTATATACACCTAGGATGGCTTGAGGGTGAGTAAATCATGGGGTAATTTTCATTTTTGGTGAAGTATCCCTTTAAAAGTTGCCTCAGTGCAGTGTGAAAAGCTCTTTTGTGAGTAAAGCCTGAAGTACAGAGCCTAGTGAGGAAAGAGCCACCGGTAGTATTATGCCAGAGGGGTCCAGGAGCCCATGATGCCACTGGAAGCACAGCTCTCTCTCACACACACACACACACATATACAGTAGATGTGCACTGTGGAGGAATCGCCATACTGACCCAAGGAGGGAATCCAAAATTTTCTTCTTCAAAGTTGTGACTGTGACTGCCCTGAAGGAGGTTATTAAAGCATTTGGTGACACGTCTTCAACACTGTCAACCCTAAACTCCCATCTCGTAGTTGACAGAACTGTAATGTTCATGGCATCGTCAGAGCAAGTGCTTTTGTTCACAGCGACTGATCCTGTTCCTCCTCTCACCTCTACTTTCCTATAAGACAAAAACTGAAATAACTAAAAAGCAGTACGCATGTCCTAGCGATGTACTGAGCAGCTAAAAAGGTTCCTGTTACAACTCAAATTAAATCACGAATGTTAGCCTACAGATGATTTGGGTGCATTACTGACCAGGTCGAATGTTAGACACCATGCCTCATTCATTTCCAGGGGACAAGCTCATAAAGAAAGCAAAGTGCTCCAGTGCTTTCCTGCATCAGTCCGCTGAGGTAAGTCGTTTTTATTTCATCATAATTTGTCTTAAATCAGTCAAACTGGGCCAGCAGTTAAAGTTGCAATGAAACAGAAAGTGACAGATCTGTTTTCCCCCATTCCTTCTTCGAATACTTAAAAAAATAAGTAGTGAGTGAACCTTGTTGCTGTTTTAAATAATTGGTTGTTTCATGATTACTGTTTTGCTTGGTCATATATAATTTTGTCTTGTGTGTTGTATGTTTTACTTTTCTAACTTTTTCTGAAACTTTGTACGGTCATTTTGGCCAGGACGCCCCGGAAGAGGAGATTTTTTTTTTTTTATCTCAATGGGACCTTTCTGGTCAAATAAAGAACAAATAAATAGTGTGACAAAAAGTCAAAATTATGACTAATCCTCTGTTGGGTCGTGGCAATGCTGGAGCCCATCCCAGCATCTCCAGCCGAGGAAAGGATGTCCAGAAATACAAGTCATAGTAAGTTGAAATGTTGTCACAATTGTGAATCTTTAACTCATAAGATGAAGTAGAAATTACAAGAAAATTATGTCAAAATTTAGGTCAATTTCTAGAGTTTGAAAATGCATCGGTAATACGGCTATATAATATATTGAGTCTCTTCTGAGAACTGAGTGTTGTGGATGCTCAAGTTCATACCAGAGAGCTGATGGATGTATCTCACTGGTAACATCTCATTTAAATGTTTTATTATCAATATCCATAATGTAATTGCTGTTTAAAAAAAGACACAAAAAAAACATACAACATTGGATGCATGACTGTTATGAAGTAGTCCGTCTCAATCCACGCTTTCAACTTGAATTTGCATCTCCAGTAGAGCTGTGGAGACTCCGGTCAAGAAGCAGATCCCTTCATGTGTAGTGATGAAGATCAGAACTGCAATCCTCTCAGAAGAACACCGAGGATGAGGACTGTGCTCACGAGTTTATAAGTGCATGATGGTAGTGTTTTAATAAAGACCAACACATTCTGCATTGTGCTATTGGGATTTCATTACCCATTTTATGAAGAAAAAAATGCATTAAACTTTTTTTATTCTCTCACTCAAACTCACACTTACAGGCACAGCTGCATGTCCTCATAATGAAGAGGTAGAGACTTGAAACCTGCACACACACACACACACACACACACACACACACACACACACACAATTTAGAGACCAGTGTTTTTTTTTTTAAACACAAAAGCAGTGTCTGGTCACAGATTCCTTCACATCAGGTCTCTAATTAGCAGGGCTGTGCCCGAAGCCGAATACCTTATTCAGAAAGGCATGGATAATGGCTATATAACGGATAATTCTGCTGAATAATATTTGGCTGAGGCTGGCATGGTCACTCCTGGTGTTTGCTGGATAACAGGTGAGCCAGGGGATCAGCGCAATATTATACATAAAACTCTAAAGTCACTACACAATAATGAGTGTGAAGTGAATGAATGTAAACTTTATGAATGAAATGAGCGCAAATCAATCATTGCTGTTGCCTCTCCGTGCATCTCTCAGAAATCAGAGCTTGGCAAGAATATCAACTAAAATACAACATCATACACATTCTACTATTTGTGTATATTTAAATGTCAACTCAAATCTCCTCCTGAAGATCCCGAAAAAGTTCGTTGGTGCCTCAGTTCACTCCAACAAACTTTTTCGGGATGTTCAGGAGGAGATTTGAGTTGCATTTACCTTATTTTAGCACAAGCCTCTTGTACGGCAATCGGCAGACAAAAATTAGAGCAGTCAGGCTAATTAAAAAAGGTTCAGGTGCATGTGCTTGGGATCGACTCAGGTGGGCAGTATAGTGTGGGCAGGACGCGGCTCCACTTCGCTCACTAGCGCAGACTCGGGTCCCAAATCAGCACAATATATCCGCGCCCTATTGGGACACTGGCGGCTTCACTTTTCTTCAGTGGAAGAGAGTGAAGGTGCGTCGTCCATTTTTTTAGTGTCTATGGCTCCGACTGTTAGAAGACATTTAAATAAATATTCTAATCATAAAAAATAATTATTACAGTTAAACACAGCAAATTTGTTCAGTGATAACTACGAAAAAGGCTGTAAAACCATAGACATAACTTCCAGTTCAAGCCCGCATACTTCCGGTTTTATCCGTATTCAGATACAAATAAATTAGTGATTGTTACAGATACTGGCTCCGCTGCACATCCCTACTAATTAGCATCACACAGGTGGCTAGGGACCTTCGTTTAGATGTTCCTGAATGGTCCAGGCTTGAAGAAGGCCTCCCGCGAAAGCAGCCTCAGCAGCGTCTCAACAGTCTGCAATGTGGAAAGGAATATAGATTAACTGCTGTGCTGTGAAAGTTATAAATACTTAGTAAATTGACCATCAGGCCATTTGATTTATATCCTTTACATCCTGATGATCATAAAGGACTACCTGGTTTAGTATTCTTGTATTTTAATGATCTACTAAAGTTAGATTACTGCATTGTGCGCCATGATTTACTAAAAAAAGGCTGTTGATTCTGAAGTTGCTTACAAAAATTATATATATCATTTGATCATTAGGCAATCATATTAGTCACAGTAGTAAATGTTAAAAAAAATGCAAGGTTAATGTACTGCTTACTGCTCATCTCTCTCTCTCTATATATATATATATATATAAAAGCTTACATAATTTTACTTTTAAAATCCAAAGGACCTTATACCTGGTTTCGGCCACATTTTCTCCTCTAGAGGTGTGTGGATGCAGTCAGGGAATATATCACTGTTGTGATGGTGAACATCTTCCACATAACTGGCAATCCAATGGACTTTGCAACAGCTTCTTCTCATCTTGAAGGATGTGCACCAGAAGAGGAGGTTTATGATGCTTTTTGTCCAGTATGGAATCTCTCCACATCCGCGCTTTCCCAAGAGCATCATTTTTCTAATTTAATGTCCCCCCCCCACTGTCACTCATATTCAGCACTGTGTGACTTCCATGTTTGGCACAATGTCTAATGCAAAAAAAATAAATAAATAAATAAAAAAAATAAAAAATTATATATATATATACATATACATACATACATACATACACACACACACACACACAAATACAACAACAAAAAGTCTATACTCCAAACCCCTTATATCACCCCCAAGACTATATGCTTTTCAAAAAAACAGGTCTTACGGACTACTACAGAGAATTAATCACCTTTCATGGTCTTCTGTGATTTCAGGTTCATACTTAGGTGAAATCCTTTGGGTCTGTCAGGGTCATCGAGGATCTGTCGTTGAAATCCTCGATGCTTTCTTCCATTCGCGGCCGTTTCATTGGCGTTGATGTGCGCTCCGGTGTTTCCAGATGGGCGCAAACATTATCAGCATGCTCTGAAGACTTCACTTGAACAGCTGTTTCATCACACCAACAAAGGAAGAAAACAGAAGTCACTTAAGTACTTAATGTGCGCTAAACCTAAGCTATTAACGACCTAGATGTCACCTTTACTACGTCGTTTCGGTTTAGGGGTTGGGAACGAGGCTTGAACCGAGGTGCTCTTTTTTGGGGTTTGAGCGGTACACTGGCAGCCCACATCCCGTGTCAGAGGCTGTCGGACAGACGCGACAAATGCCCGATCAGTAAAGGCTAAAACGCGTGTGGTATGCATTATTAAAATAAGCACGCCATCTAGATACACTTACCTTCATACTTTGTGATGCGCCAACCGTTTACACCGACGGAACAGCGGTGTTCTTCAGATACAAGACCCTGGCAAACCCCATTTGGTGCTGGGTTAAATCCTGGAAACACTCGGGCGTGAAATGCCTCGAGCACAGCCGCGAGTTTACCGTTAACCCTTCCTCTTCAAAATGCAAAAACTCAAGCCAGCGGGACCGTAGCCAAGGTGGACGTGGGATACCGAAAAGGGTTTTGTTCGACAAACAGCCGAAAACACACCTCTTTGCCATTTTTGCAATCGTCACAACTCTAAACAACTAATGCGGTTGTTATTCTTCTTCTAAGGTTTAAATGGCGTCTGCAAACCAGCTTAGGTGCATTTCCGCCACCATCTGGATACTGCGTGGAGCGCCGACAGGAGAGGGGGAATAATAATAATAAAACGTAAATCCTAATATAAATCCTGGTAATCCTGTCTGGGACCAGTTTTAAGTAGATTTTGCATTGTGATGTTAAGCACACATAGTAAGTCTTTAAAGGGGTCATGTTATGCTTTTTTAAAGATCATTATTTTGTGTATTTTGTGTAACAGAATATGTTGACATGCTTTAATGTTCAAAAAACACATTATTTTTCAAATACTGTACATTATTGTAGGTC
>NW_015539841.1:169549-177299 GCF_001515605.1 Sinocyclocheilus anshuiensis | reverse complement strand
AGTCGCGACAGACACAGTGATGAAGCTGGTATGTGTTTGCAGTACACAAGCCACGGTTAAGCCAGCTGACTCCACTGTGATGTGACCCTGTCTCTCTCTCTCTCTCACACACACACACACACACGATGCAAAACTCCGCATTTGAACAGTCAATAGCAAATACTTAAACTAATAACAAAACAGTAGCTGATTCAGAAGCGCCAGATTGTCATAGTAAAGTCAGAATTACCTCCTCTCCTAGGTTCACGAAACGGTCGTCCATAAAATGCATTGCTGTTCTGTTGTAAGTAATCTTAAAGATTCCTAAATGCATCTACTTTCGGAAGGCCAAATAAAGTGCTTTTGCTTTCACCTAGAAACACACAGCGTCTCCCTGACATGGCTGCTTCAACACTAACTGCGGTTACTGAAACCACGCCTTCTTTCTTTGCGTGCACATTTGGGCCGCATTATGCAAATATTTCCACATAGTGAGGTAGATATGTGGGGGCGTGTTAGAACGAGCCGTTTTAGGGGGGCGTGGCAGAGTCTTAATTTTGATAAAGAATATCTCTTTAGTTTTGAGACTTTAGTCTTTGCAACTTCAGGGATCTTATCTATGCAAAATCAGCTTGTAACACTCCAAAGAGAAAGGAAAACTTGAAATCGCATCATATGACCCCTTTAAGTTCAAGTCTTTCCTTTCATGTGCATTACTGCCTCTGTTTGGCTGAAATGCATGCATTGTCCCAGTTCATGTTTGTTGAGATGATAATTATTTCCTCTTTTTCTTTATTATGGACTATCCTCTCTGTATTAAAGGAATAGTTCACCCAAAAATGAAAATTTGCTGAGTGTATACACACTCAGGCCATCCTTAGATGAATTTGTTTCATCAGATTTGTAGAAATGTAGCTTTCCATCACTTGCTCCTCTGCAGTGAATGGGTGCCGTCAGAATGAGTCCAAACAGCTGATAAAAACATCACAATAATCCACAAGTAATCCACACAAATCCAGTTCATCAATGAATGTCTTGTGAAGCCAAAAGCTGTGTGTTTGTAGTAACAAATCCATCATTAAGATGTTTTTAAATTCAAACCATTGCTTTTGGCTAAAATAAAAGACCTTTATCTATAATTTCACTTTCTCCAGTTGTCTGGTCTGAATCAGGAGAGAAAGGCACAGATCAAGCACTGTTTACAAGCCAAAACAGTTCAAAACAACTCTAAACAAATGATGTGGGTGCATTTACAGTAAAAAAACAAAAACAAAACAACAACATCTTGATGGATTTGTTTCTTACAAACACGCAGGTTTTCACTTCACAAGAGGTTAATTGATGGACTGGAGTGGTGTGGATTACATTGTCGCAATCATACTTTAGATTTAAAGGGGTCATATGATGTTGCTAAAAAGAACATGATTTTGTGTATTTGGTGTAATGAAATGTGTTTATGCGGTTTAAGGTTAAAAAACACATTATTTGGCAACAACAATACTACAGCGAGAATAAAAGTTACGCCTTCTTTCTTTGCGTGAAAATTTGGGCGGCGTTATGCAAATCTTCCATGTGACAATCAGACATGTGGGGGCGTGTTAGAACGAGCCGTTTTAGGTAGGCGTGGTTGACTCTTAACTTTTATAAAGAATATCTCTTTGGATTTGAGACTTTAGTCTTTGCAACTTTACAGATCTTCTTTATGGACCAAGAGCTTGTAACACTCCAAAGAGAAAGGAAAACTTGAAATAGCATCATATGACCCCTTTAATATTGTCACATGGAATTGATGTTAATGGCATTGAAATTCTGCAGCAGAGCGATGATATCTCGGATCATTATCTAGTCTCGTGTATACTCCATATAGCTAAAGCTGCAAATTCAACTCCTTGTTACAAATATGGTAGAACCATCACTTCTACCACAAAAGACTGCTTTGTAAATAATCTTCCTGACTTGTCTCAATTCCTCGTCTCAATTCCAATAGCTCAGAAAAACTTGATGGTGTAACAGAAACTATTGACTCTCTCTTTTCTAGCAGTTTAGATACGGTTGCTTCTTTACGCTTAATGAAGTTTAAGGAAAACAGCTCGACACCATGGTATAACGAGCACTCTCGCCTTAAAGAGAGCCGCCCGGAGAATGGAGCGCAGCTGAAAAAAACAAAACAAAACTAGAGGTATTTCGTAATGCATGGCGGGAAAGTACTTCTACTTATAGAAAAGCTCTAAAAACTGCTAGATCTGATTTGTCTCTTTTAGAATAAAACAAACACAACCCCAGGCATTTAATCCAATAGGCATTAAATAGCATTAGCAATAAAGTGGCTAAATTAATAAACTCAAGATGGCGCTGTTTATGGTTGCCATGGTGTGGAGGTCTCCCGTTCTTTTGCTGTTTTTGTTTGTTTGTTCTGTTGTTTAGTCATTCTTTTACTATCAGTTTTACCAGAGACAAACTACTGGACATAAGGCAACACACACCAGACAAAATTTTTCCAGTTTTTTATTATTCAGACGGTTTGTTAAATGTTCTAGTCAGCGCGCTGGTTAAGCTCCGCAAACGCGGTTTCCGAACAGCGCTTCCTAGTATCCATCTAGCAAATCTCAGATTTAAAAAAAGCAAATCTTTCCCGTGAACTGCCAAAATACAGACAGCATGCCATACCATAGACAGTAATATACTGGATTACTGCCACACCACAATAAAGGATGCATATCACTCTGTCCCACGGGCAGCTTTGGGGCTCTCTGATCATTGTCTAGTTCATCTTATACCGACCTACAGGCAGAAACTGAAATCAGCTAAACCTGTAATTAGGACTGTAAAAAGATGGATTAATTAAGCAGAGCAGGATTTACAAGACTGCTTTGGCTGCACTGATTGGAGTGTTTTTGAAGCTGGACGAGCTCACAGATACTGTAACATCATACATCAGTTTCTGTGAGGATATGTGCATCCCCACAAAGTCATTCTTATTATTCAATAATGATAAACCGTGGTTTACTGGGAAACTCAAACAGCTTCGTCATGCCAAAGAGGATTCTTACTAACAAAGGAGATCAGAGTGGCTAAAAAACTACTCTGAAAAGCTGAAAAAACAGTTTTCAGCCAACGACCCAGTGCTAGTCTGGACAGGTCTGAGGAGCATCACCAAGTACAAGACACCACCCCCACAGTCTGTGGAGAATCAACAACCTGGTTAGAGCCAGTCTAGCTGGCTAGATTTGGTCAGCATGATCTTTCTGATTTACCTGGTTAAGACTAGTAATCCATCATCCAACACACAACATATGATGTGACAGTAATACTAGACAAACTATTAATTGTATCATTATAGTTTATATTGTCAAGGTTTATGTGTAAACTAGCTGTTACATAGATGTGTTCCGTTTTAGTTATTTCAACCCATCAGATCATACACACTGCAAAAAAAATAATATATTCTTAATTACTAATTTCCAGTTAAAATATTAAACAAAAAATTGTAAAACAAGATGAATTAGACATTATGAGTTTTAAGTTACCCAGCGACAGTCTGAAGCATCACCAAGTACAAGACACCACCCGTGCAGTCTGTGGAGAATCAACAACTGGCTGATGATCTGAATGTGTTTTACTGCTGGTTTGAAAAGCCCAGTCTCACACCCCACACCCGCTCTGATCTGCACTTCACATATACACCTACCACCCCCTGCAACCCCCCTTCCTGCCTCTCCCACCATTCAACCTGCGCTTAAGGTCTGTGTAGAGGATGTGAACCGGGTCTTCAGGAAACAGAAGACTAAGAAAGCTTCAGGCCCAGACGGTGTTTCACCTGCCTGTCTAAAAGTCTGGGCTGACCAACTGGCCCCCATCTTCACACAGATCTTCAACAGATCACTGGAGCTGTATGAAGTTCCCTGCTGCTTCAAACGGTCCACCATCATTCCGGTCCCCAAAAAACCCAAAATCACTGGACTTAATGATTACAGACTTGTCGCTTTCACGTCTGTGGTCATGGCCTACCTGAAGGACATCACTGGACCCTTGCTGGATCCTCTTCAGTTTGCCTACAGAGCAGACAGGTCTGTTGACGATGCAGTTGCGTTCCAGGGTTGCGTTCTCTCCCCACTGCTCTTCTCCCTGTATACAGATGACTGCATCTCTAAAAAACCCTGTCAAGCTCCTGAAGTTTGCAGATGACACTACAGTCATCGGCCTCATCCAGGAAAGTGAGGAGTCTGCTTACAGACAAGAGGTTGAGCAGCTGGCTGTCTGGTGCAGTCTTAACATCCTGGAGCTCAACACGCTCAAAACAGTGGAGATGATAGTGGACTTCAGGAAAAAAAAACCTGCACCTCCCCCACTCACCATCATGAACAGCACTGGCGCAGCAGTAGATTCATTCAGATTCCTGGGCACCACCATCTCTCAGGATCTGAAGTGGGACATTCACATCGACTCTATTGTAAAAAAGGCCCAGCAGAGGCTGTATTTCCTTCTCCAGATGAGGAAATTCAACCTGCCACAGGAGCTGCTGAAGCCGTCATTGAGTCTGTCCTGTGTTCATCTATAACTGTTTGGTTTGGTTCAGCTACCAAATCAGACATCATGAGACTACAATGGACAGTCAGGACTGATGAGAGGATTATTGGTGCCCCCTGCTTAACCTAATCTAACCTACAAGAACTTTACACCTCCAGAGTGAGGAAAAGGGCTGGTAAAAATCACTCTTGACCCCTCACACCCAGCACACTTCCTCTTTGAACTGTTGCCCTCTGGCCGGCGCTAAAGAGCACTGTGCACCAAAACAGCCAGACACAAGAACAGCTTTTTCCCCACAGGGCATATTCCACCAGAAAAATACATAACACATCAGGACTGTACATCTGTAAATAACTTATCAAAACTCTTCATCTTTAAATAGCACATATGCACATTCACAATTCTGTCTACTGATATTTTCTTTTTCTCTATATTTTATTACTATATTATTATTATTATTATGAATATTATTATTATTATTATTTATTGTCTATTCTCTTTATTATTAGTGTTTTATTACCTTAAATTATATGTATGTCCGCACTATGTCTGTACTTTCTGAACTGGAATCTCCTGACACCAAGATGAATTCCTTGTGTGTGTAAAGACACCTAGCAATAAAGCTTTTTCTGATTCTGATTCTAAATTAATGAAAAATAAAGCATCAACAGGCGCAGACATTTCCCAACAGCACAGCAGTAATGACTTTATGAACTTCTTTACTTCTAAGATCGATACTATTAGAAATATAATTATAACCATGCGCGTGCAGCATAGTAAATATGGTGGAGAATTCTAGAATGACAGCATTTTGTTCATTTTTATTTTCCTGACCGTCAAACAAAGCTCATTAGTCGATCGTTAACCAGTAAGATTAGAATGTCTTTTTTGTTTGTTTGTTTTATACAGGACTTTAGCTTTATATGCGTGAATAGCAGCGTAAACAAGACCATGAGGATTCAATCGTCGCATTATACACCTGCAGCACTTCTGTGAAAGAAGAAAAAACAGAAATTAAGTCTATAAAAGGAATAAAATAAATAGGATCACACAAAATATATAATAGGCAATAATATAATTAACAGATTAACAAAAGGAAAAAAAACCCCACTGTGCAACAAGTATAGGCTACGCTCATTTTTGTGACACTCTTAATGCACTTTATTTCTTTTCTTTTTATCTGATTTGATTAACTCCATCTGATCGCACAGGTGCCTCACGCACACACAAACAAAGATTAGTTCTACCGTTGCCTGACATTTCAGCCATTCATCCAATCTACTTCGAGTGTAAACTAAATGAGCCAATGCACATTGGCATGCGATGATTGCATTCAGCTGCCGCTGATCACAGCGTGAGCATAAAAAGGCAGCCGATGCAACGCATACCAGCTTTTCGCTTCGGAGCCGAGCGATAACATCGTTCTTCTCCTACCAATAGCTTCGTTTGTGACGACGAGTTCAATGCGCTCTAGGGAGTTTTTGTGTTGGCGGACGGCGCTTCAGCGGTGGTTGTTCCTGTGTCGAGTGGGTTGCGCACTTCAGGCTGCACAACTCCCTGTCGTGCTGCAATTTCCCACAGCACGTAAAAGAGCATTTCCCTGAAAGAGCCTTTTTCTCTAAAAGAGCTTACACGGGTGCGTCTTTTAAAGACAACGGATCGCCTTTTTAAAGATGCCGTTTCACCCGTGCGTTTCTGGATGCGGTCGTTACCTGGTGCCGGGTGATGGTCGGGGTCGCTGCCTCACATGTCTGGGTATTAAACACGCTGAGGTGGCGTTCGTGGATGAGTCATGTTCCCATTGTGGGAAGATGACCATCTCGGAGCTGCGGGCCAGGCTCCGTTACCTCGAGGGTATTGCCTCTGGGTATTGATCTAGTGTTTGTCCTGGCGGCAGGCAGGCGAGGGCTACTTCGGGCAGTAGCACGGGCGGTCTGAGGGTTACAGTGGTGGCGAACCAAACCTCGGGGGACCATCAGTCCTCTATCGCTTCGCAACCAGTCGAGCCTCCAAAGGAACGCGCTTGGCCCTCTTCAAAGAGCGTACCAGCGGTATCCTTCGGTGCTCCTCCTGACGACCAGATGTCAATCACTGCATCAGAGGGAGAGCTCTCTGGAGAGGAAGATTCACCTGTGCTGCCGCCCTCCGGGACGGTGGCAACGCCTGAATCGGATCCGGAGATGTCGGCTATGCTTTCCCGGGCCGCCAAGAGGGTAGGGCTCGAGTGGAAACCTCCACCGCGTCCCAAGCCCTCGAGTTTGGACGATTGGTTTCTCGGGGTGGCTCGCGCTGGTTGTTCTAAGACCGCCTCCTCCTGGCAGGGTAACTCGTCGCTCCCGTCCCAGGCCTGTAGGCGTTCGTCTGGTCTGACCAGTGGTGCTTATAAGGCTTGTGGAGAAGCTGCCTCCGCCTTACACGCTATGGTGTTACTGCAGGTTCATCAGGCCAAGGCACTGAAGGACCTGCACGAGGGTAGTCACGATCCGGAAGTTTTGAAAGAGCTCCGAACCACTACTGACCTCGCGCTCCGAGCGACAAAGGTCACCGTGAGTTCTCTGGGTCGTGTGATGTCCACACTTGTGGTCCAGGAGCACCATCTCTGGCTGTGTCTGGCCAACATGAGGGACGCCGACAAAGTACGGTTCCTCAATGCCCCTGTGTCCCAGACCTCTTCGGCAATGCGGTGGAGAGCTTTGCCCAGCAGTTCTCGGCTGCACAAAAGCAGACTGAGGAGATTTGTCATATCCTGCCCCGGTGGGCAGCTGCTGCCTCCACCCGCCACCCGGCCGCAGCGCCCCAGCCTGCTCGTCACCGAGGGCGGCCCCCTGCATCAACCCCCACTCCCGTGCCGCATCCGCAGCAGCCTCGAGCAAGCGGCGCCGTGGAGCTGGGCGTAGGCAGGCCCGCCCCGCCCGTCTAGGCCCCCATCAAACCTGGCGGTGAGCGGAAGAGAAAGAGACCCCGGGACAGGCGACCCAGAGAGAGAGGGAACTGCTCTTTGGGGGATGGTGAATGCACCTCTCCCTCCCCCAGAGGAGGGCTGTGTGGAGAATCTGGTTTCCAAAAATCTCGACGAGAGAGCGGTTTTCTCTGTCTCTGGGTTCCAAGAGGGTACGGAGAGTAACAGACGGACAACATTAGCCACACTAATTCTCCTCTCATCCTTCAGCGCCACAAACCATTTCTGCGGTTCACGTTCGAAGGACGTGCATATCAGTACAAGGTCCTGCCCTTCAGGCTGTCA
>NW_015539841.1:168493-169387 GCF_001515605.1 Sinocyclocheilus anshuiensis | reverse complement strand
GAAGGACGTGCATATCAGTACAAGGTCCTGACAGCTGTCCCTGTCTCCTAGTGTCTTCACGAAAGTTGCGGAGGGGGCTCTTGTTCCCCTCAGAGAGCATGGTGTTCGCAGCCTCAACAATCTCGACGATTGGCTTATACTAGCACAGTCTCGGGATCAGTTGTGCGAGCAAAGGGACCTGGTGCTCCGGCACCTCAGCCAGTTGAGTCTTCGGGTCAACTGGGAAAAGAGCAAACTCTCCCTGACGCAGAGGATCTCTCTTCTCAGTATGGAGTTGGATTTGGTTGAACAGACAGCATGCCTCACAGACGAACGTGCGCGGTCGGTGCTGACAGCGGTCCCACTGAAACAATTTCAGAGGCTCCTGGGGCATATGGCAGCTGCAGTGGCAGTTACACCGCTGGGGCTGCTTCATATGAGACCGATTCAGCACTGGCTTCATGGCCGAGTCCCGAGGTGGGCGTGGCAGCGCGGCACTCACCGGATCCAAGTTACACCCTGGGGCATATGGCAGCTGCAGCGGCAGTTACACCGCTGGGGCTGCTTCATATGAGACCGCTTCAGCACTGGTTTCATGGCCGAGTCCCGATGTGGGCGTGGCAGCGTGGCACTCTGCCACGCTGAGTGGTCCAAGTTACACCAGCCTGTCACCAAACCATCACCCCGTGGTCAGACCTTGCGTTTCTTCGGGCAGGAGTGCCCCTAGAGCAGGTCTCCAGGCATGCTGTGGTTTTCACGGATGCCTCAACCACCGGCTGGGGGGCCACGTACAACGGGCTTGCAGTGTCAGGGGTTTGGACGGGGCCCCAACTGCAATGGCACATCAACTGCCTCGAGTTGCTGGCAGTGCACCTTGCCCTGAGCCGTCTCAAAGGGCGCTTACGAGGCAAGCAT
>NW_015539841.1:168250-168479 GCF_001515605.1 Sinocyclocheilus anshuiensis | reverse complement strand
TCTCCAGGCATGCTGTGGTTTACACGGATGCCTCCACCACCGGCTGGGGGGGCCACGTACAACGGGCACGCAGTGTCGGGGGTGTGGACTGGCCCCGAACTGCACTGGCATATCAATTGCCTAGACTTGTTAGCAGTGCGCCTTGCCTTGAACCGTCTCAAAGGGGTGCTTACGAGGCAAGCACGTGCTGGTCCGAACGGACAACACAGCGACCGTTGCTTACATCATC
>NW_015539841.1:167869-168029 GCF_001515605.1 Sinocyclocheilus anshuiensis | reverse complement strand
GGAAGGTTCTGAGGTCACTTTGTGCCATTCACATTCCGGGTCTGCTCAACCATACAGCTGATGAGCTCACGAGCTACACTCCCAGGAGAATGGTGACTCCATCCCCAGACGGTCCAGCTGATTTGGAGACGTTTCGGAGCCGCTCAGGTAGACCTGTTTG
>NW_015539841.1:166114-167544 GCF_001515605.1 Sinocyclocheilus anshuiensis | reverse complement strand
GGAGAATGGAGACTCCATCCCCAGACGGTCCAGCTGTTTTGGAGACGTTTCGGAGCTGCTCAGGTAGACCTGTTTGCCTTTCCAGAAACCTCTCACTGCCAATTGTTCTACTCCCTGACCGAGGGAACACTCGGCACGGACGCACTGGCACACAGCTGGCCGCAGGGCCTGTGCAAGTATGCGTTTCCCCCAGTGAGCCTTCTTACACAGACGCTGGGAGGACGAGGAGCAGGTCTTGCTTGTGGCGCCGTATTGGACGCCCACTCGGACCTGGTTCCCGGAACAAATGCTCCTTGTGACACCCTCCCTGGCAGATTCCTCTGAGGAAGGATCTACTGACTCAGAGACGGGGCACCCATGTCCAGACCTCTGGAAACTTCATGTCTGATCCCTGGACGGGATGCGGAGGTTCTAGGTGACCTACCCCAGCAGGTAGTTGACACCATCACTTCAGCGAGAGCACAGTCTACGAGACCTGTTCGTGGAGTGGTGTTCTTCTCACCGAGAAGACCCCCGGAAATGCCCAATCAGGGTCGTGCTTTCCTTTTTGCAGCAAGGGTTGGAGCGAAGGCTGTCTCCCTCCACCCTTAAAGTCTATGTCGCTGCGATTGCTGCTAACCATGACCCCGTGGAAGGGAAGTCGGTAGGGAAGCATGACCTAGTCATCAGGTTCATTAGGGGGGCGAGAAGGTTAAATCCTCCCCAGCCCCCCTCTATACCCTCTTGGGACCTGTCTCTAGTGCTCAAAGCCCTACGGCAGGGCCCATTTGAGCCTTTGCAGTCAGTTGAGCTAAAGTTTCTTTCAATGAAAACTCTGTTCCTGCTTGCACTGGCCTCCATTAAGAGGGTAGAGGACCTGCATGCATTTTCGGTCGGCGATTCATGCCTAGAGATTGGGCCGGCTGACTCCCAGGCAATTCTGAGGCCCCGGCCCGGCTATGTACCCGAGGTTCCTACTACCCCCTTCAGGGATCAGGTAGTGAACTTGCAAGGACTGCCCCCGGAGAAGGCAGATCTAGCCCTAGCTTTGCTTTGTCCCATCCGAGCCTTGAGATGGTACGTAGACCGGACACAAAGCTTTAGGACCTCAGACCAGCTCTTTGTCTGTTACGGACGTCTCTAAGCAGAGGATGGCCCACTGGATAGTGGATGCCATCACCCTGGCTTATCAGGCACAGGGTGTGCCTTGCCCGCTCAGGCTGCAAGCTCACTCTACTAGAAGTGTTGCATCCACCTGGGCACTGATTCGTGGCACCTCGCTGAGAAGATATTTGTTGAGCTGCGGGCTGGGCGACCCCCAACACGTTCGCTAGATTCTATAGCCTTTGTGTGGAGGCATCCTCCTGTGTTCTCACCTCAAACAGGTAGAGGCACTGAGAGGCCCCGGTTTAGTGTCGGCTTGCAAAAACCACTCCAGAGAGTCCATATAG
>NW_015539841.1:100178-165367 GCF_001515605.1 Sinocyclocheilus anshuiensis | reverse complement strand
GAACCGGTAGAGGGCTGGGTTCCATATGTAGAGACCTAAGTGGATCCCATATGTGTAAAGTCCACGGTATTGCCTCAGAGCCCGTGTTTCCCCAGCAGACTTCTGCCATTTCCTAGAGGGTTATAATCACCTCTATTCTTCCATATGCACCTAAACGGTTGTTCATATGTGTAAGTGCTTCTGAAAACCTCCTTTGGGATGGATGGGGCTTCCACAACGTTCCTGTTCCAAGTGGAACGGGCACGTTTTCCCAGTGTTATCAAATCTCACTGAGTGGGTAGTGCTATGACAACAGTGACTGGTCTTCTTGTTGTGAGCCCCAGCCTACTCCAAAAAGGGGCGCAGGAGTGTGGTGGCTCTTGATGCCTTGACCCCAGCCTCAGTCCATTCCTTGTGAAGTTCACTCAAATTCTTGAATCGATTTTGCTTGACAATCCTCATAAGGCTGTGGTTCTCTCGGTTGGTTGTGCATCTTTTTCTTCCACACTTTTTCCTTCCACTCAACTTTCTGTTAACATGCTTGGATACAGCACTCTGTGAACAGCCAGCTTCTTTGGCAATTAATGTTTGTGGCTTACCCTCCTTGTGAAGGGTGTCAATGATTGTCTTCTGGACAACTGTCAGATCAGCAGTCTTCCCCATGATTGTGTAGCCTAGTGAACCAAACTGAGAGACCATTTTGAAGGCTCAGGAAACCTTTGCAGGTGTTTTGAGTTGATTAGCTGATTGGCATGTCACCATATTCTAATTTGTTGAGATAGTGAATTGGTGGGTTTTTGTTAAATGTGAGCCAAAATCATCACAATTAAAAGAACCAAAGACTTAAACTACTTCAGTCTGTGTGCATTGAATTTACTTAATACACGAGTTTCACAATTTGAGTTGAATTACTGAAATAAATGAACTTTTCCACGACATTCTAATTTATTGAGATGCACCTGTATGTAACCCAGACGTTATGCAAACAAATGTTACAAATATGGCAAAAATGGAAACATTTGGATTCTTGTGGTATGAGACAGGCACAGAGCCCAATGCCATTTCAGTTTTGCTTGACATTTGTATGCTGTTTATAATGAATGCCACTATAGCCTAATTTGTGTTTTATGTTGTTTAATATATAATTTTATAACTACTTATTTTTCATTCTTAAATTTAAAATATGTGTTGTAGAGTGAGGGGAACTAAATAGGCTGTTAATATTTACCAGTATTTTAATATACATATAAAAATATAAAAAATAATGTAAACAAATTGTTTGCAATTACAAGGTTAATGGGTGTTTTTGGAGTAAGATATTTCTATTTGATTTAAAAGATCAAAAAGATCACGTTTCTCCGTGTCGTAAACTCTAGGGGCGAGGCTTCTAAACCGGGGTGTTTTTAGGGGCGTGATATTCAAATGTCGATTGTTTTCGGCATTCGAATGTTTCATGAATCACACGTGAACTCTGTCATAAGATTTTGTGTGCACGAATCTGCGCTAGTTTCTACGTTAGATTGATAAATGAGGCCCATTATATTCGAGGGGTGAATACCATAAGCCCTCAAAATGACAGCACTGAAACTATTGTAGCATTAACACAGCTCTCAACATTAGTATTTAAATAAATCACAGCAACCCATAAATGACAGAATCTGGAAAATGGATTTAAACCTATTAAACATGCTTATTAGAGCAGTAAAATGTATAAGCAGATTTGCTTTGTGGAAGTTTCACTTTAATACAATGCAAACAACGATCCAAATTATATTTATAGTTTATTTGCACATGAACTCGACACAAACCATTGTAACAGAGCATCCTGATGCATTTGATAGAAGTTCTTTTTGCGTGAAATGAGTATGTAGCCTTGCAGCTGCCTCAGCGCTGAATGACAGCTTTAATTTCTGGTGAGGTTTTAAAATTCTCCATGATAAAAGCAAACTGTTTCTAACAAGCAAAAAAAAAAAAAAAAAACCTGTAAAGGAATTCCCTTTCAAGACAGATTTTTTTTTTAAAGTGTAAACAAGCAGTAAGTACATAAACCTTGTGTGAATTTAAAAAATACAATTCCTGTCAAACAAACACACCATGAACTAGTTAGTAGTACAAGCAGAAAAAAAAAATCATTCTACTTTTAATGATGAAATTAAATGCACCTACTGTGGCTTAAATTATATAATCTTGTTGTCTACAGACTACACGTCTTCTGCTGTTGATACAGAGAACAGCCATCATCAGAATGATGTCTTAAACTAGCTGATATGCAAAGGTTGATTTGATGCATCTCACTTGAAATAAACTTTCATATTTCTTTCATCTGTCTGCAGTTTTAAAAAGCAATACATGGCACCATAACTGTACGCTGATGCTCAGAGTCTACTGCCTGCACACAATAGTTCAACTGTGGTATCGAGAAAAAATGTTTAACTCTACTAACCTTCATTCATTTTATGGCCAAATTAAACAACCAAGTTTGTAAGAAAAGAGGAGAAAAAGTGCACATTCTACTCAAAATACATCTTTGCTGGGATCTCAAAGAATCCCAATGCTGCACACCACAATACTGATTTAACAGTAAAACACTACTGAGACTGGGATACCGTATCATATCCATACATCTAAGGCAGGATCATAAATGAAAAGCAATTCTCCGAAGAGGCAATGCTTCGTATTGCACAAGTCCCTTAACATAATTGTACATAATTGTGCTGGGAGTCATAGAGAGAAAATGACTGAAAATATTAGATTGGCAGATGGACATAAATTAGGATTGAAGTGGGAAAGCTCAGCGAGAGAGCACTGGGAGTGTGACATCAGCGTAAGAGCCGGCGGGTGTGTTGATCAGTGTGTCGTCCAGTAGTGTCAACATACGTGGATGTAGTTTTTTTTTTTCCCCGCCCAGTTTGTGGCTATAACTTGATATTGTTGAGGCCTTTAGAGAGGCTCTGTATGTAGGCCTCATGGATTGCACTGAGGAAATGGGCGTCATTCTGCAAAAAAATATAGGCAGAAAATTGAAGACAAAAGTGATTTGATGGACGAGTCTTTCTTCACTGTTGGTTTGTGAGCGTGCATGTGTCAGTCTGTACCTTTATGAGATGTATGAGCGTATCTTTAAGCTGGGTGCGACTGTACAGGGAAGAGGGCAGGTCTGCTGTGGGAGACGTCGGGGAGGCGGGGTTCTTCAGTGGCTCGGCTGTCTTGGTCATTGAATGCTGGAACACACTAGGAGACAGCAGCAGTGAAGACTCCTCCCCCTGGACAGCTGGCCCCGCCTTCACATTACAGAGAGACATCAATCATAATGGCCATGTCAGTATACTGCCACCAAACAATACATCAAACCTGACCATGCTTCTTAAAAGTGCACTTACTGGAATGGGTTTGACCAGAGTCGAGGACTGTGTAAAGGCATTCGCCTCTTTACTCTGTCAAAGAGAAGAAGGGATCTTATGCAAAAACAAGATTCATTTGAAATGTTATATGTTTTCTGTGTTTTTCATTAAAGTATGTCAAAATGAATAAAACGCATAGTAGTCTGATTCACAAATGAATCGTTCCAATTAATTGGTTTGAATTACTTTCAAACGAGTCAGAGCCGTTAATCAATCAAAGCAGGTATGCAATCACAAAATGGTTTAGACCTTGTTTCCAACTGTATTTAGCGCTAACCACACAACACGTGTATTAGCAATTAATCGCAACATGAAAAATTGATACCGGCACATCCCTAGTTAATACCAGGTGTAAAGTATAAAGTTAATATATATAATGCATGATAATGATAGGGACTACATTATTTTTCTGGATAAGCATGCACTGCCATTAAATGTATTAAAAAAATCAATCAAATAATATTTTTTACATCTATGTAATCAGTGACAGAGCATATGCGTGTGTAGCATGCAAATGTAGCATTCTTACGAACAGTACTTTTTGTTTACTGTTTATCATGCCTTAGAAGTAATAATATTAATAAACCCCTTCCCATCAGTATTTTGCCTGTTGTATCCTGAGAGTTCAGAGTTGTGAGATCAATACTGTGTATTGTACAGAACCCCCATAATGAGTGTATTGTTACACTCTTACTATTTACAGATATTCATCTTTTTGTTTTTTACATTGTTTTGGCTTTTCTTTTAAAAGAGTTTTGACATTGTTAGTGACATTCACACTGATCGCCCATAACCACAGGTACATCAGTACGAATCAGAACATATTCTGAGGTGCATAAAGAGTCCCACTCCTGTACTGCAGGAAACAGTGTGCCATTTCATCAATCATTTCTGCACTTGCATTAAAATACAATAAAAAAAAAAAAACACATACCATGAAAATGCTGTTCGGTGTATTCACCTGTGCCGACAATGCAGCCTTTCCTGTGAAGGGCCCTGAAACTTTACAGGCGGATTCTCTGAAGCTCTGTGGGGTGACCAGCGGGCTGGGCATGAACCCTGGCAGTGACACAGGCATCCCATGACCCTCTGTGGGGGGATTCGTATATGCAGGAGGAAGTGGACCAGTCGAACCACGACTGCTCCCGCTGTCCTCCGTATTTGAAGCAGACGGTCTTGGGTCTCGGGTGCCACAACCCTGAAAGAGAGAGACCAGCACCGGGCCTCCTGGGTCAGCAGAGAGGCGAGAAGCGAGGAGAGGCTCCACCGAGTGAACAAACGCAGGCCCACGCATGCTTTCTCCCACAGTGGAGCTTGTTGACTGGGGCGCTTCTTTGGGCAGAGAGCTGCCAAAAAGCTCTTCCACTGTGATCTGCTTCACTACTGAGTGACCTGACTGTGGAGAGGAAACAAAAACCGATGCATGTCAAATATAATTTATTCATAAGTCAATAACACACAGTGACATCACAAAACGTGTGTTGCAAATCAAGCTCCCTTTCTGACAGTAGCAAAGCTACAAAATTCATATTTTCAAAGATTAAGCATTATATCCTTACAGTTCTTTCATTGCCTGGGTCCTTCACAATACACTAATTGGGACAGTCAAGTCACCTTTCTATAGCGATTCACACAATACAGATGGTGCCAAAGCAGCTGCAGAAAAATAACAGTAGCAATGATGGAAACTCAGCTGTAAAGCAGCTCTAAAAGACACTAGTGTCATTATTTAGCTCAAGTCAGTCCAATGTTCAGTTCTGATATGGCTGCACATATTTTCATTGCGATTTCTGCTTCTCTTGACTTATTAAGCATAATCGTCTGTGATATTTGCCCGCTGGTTATTTACCCTAAAAACATTTCATTTTAATTTGGAATGTGTGTTATCTTGCATTGTTAACAAAACTCCACAAGCTTTCTTAGTTGCAGTTGCCAGATGAGCTTCTTTTGCTTTTTTTTCATAAATTGGTTTATTTTCTGCTCTGTGCTCTACTGAATCTTCCCAATCTGCCAACCATGTGCACACTCTCTCTCTACATTACTGAAAAAGCACTGATGAGCTGAAAACACTGGCAGACATGCAAGTTGGGAGTTTAAAGAGCTCCAGTGAGGTACTCAGCTTAAAAAAAAAAGTGTAACACATACAGTCTGTTTTCTTTCATGCGGTCTTTTGCACTGATTACTGTGAGCAAACCATGCAAGTTGACATTCTTTTTAATTAAGCTTATGTGAAAGTGCAATAAAATATACTGGATATTGAATGCTTCATCGGACATAATACAGCAAATACACACCAGGCACAGTGTAACAATACTTCATGAATTACATCCTAACTAACCAGTCCATTACAACTTGGACTTCTTATTTTACTGAACAAAATCCTATCTGCCACAGAGCACCACTCACATCGCTCTCCACAATATATTTGTCCTGAATCAATGTTACTCAACTCACCCTAGGCTGCTTTTGACAATACACATTGGTTTAAACCATATATTTTAATATTAATGCATCTTGGCATTTTGTCCTTTGTAAATGAACACAAAATCAGCCACTGACTTAAGTTTAGCAGGGACCTGTTTTGGTAATATCCTTAACAGAGGGTATCCTTAACCTGATAACGTCGGGTTTTCTTAACTTAAGGGCTTTGCTGCAACTGGGCGGAGATGATTAGTATTGACTATAATAGAAGAGCAAAAAATGTTTGTACAAATCTAGTAGAAGTGCTCTTGGATGTGTGTGATTAGCAGCACCTTCTCGTGTTGAGCGGCTGGGATGTCCTCTCTCTTCTCGTGTGACGGTGCAGATTCAGAGCTCGCCCGAACATCTCTCTCCACTGACTGACTCTAGAAACACACACAAAATACATAATAATAGATCTTAACAACGTGGATAACCAGGTCTAGGTGCTTTCAATTTGAGCAGCAATTTTGCTGTGAAAGTGAACAACAAAAAAACAGCAGGGAAATGAGCCGTGAGGGTGGTCATACCCTTTGATACTCCTCCTTAGCCTTGCTGAGCAGCTCCAGGATATCTGTGGGTCTGCTCTGAACACAACCATTGGTCCTGCCGCTCAGGCCTCTGTCGGGAGACACTCGCAACGCCTCCTGTTTGACTATCCTACACACACAGAAAAACAGCTGGGGATTACAGAGATTTAACAGCAATTCAGGCTTCTCTAGTTAAATTCATTATTCACTCAAAATCAACTGTTCCATTCACACAGTGACATATTAATGAGCAGACTCTAGGGCGAGTTCACCACCCATTCGCATATGACTGTCAACCAGCCTGCCACGGCAACACATCGCCATGACAACTGCTCAAGCCCACACTAGTTACCAGGCAACCAACATTTTACTGATGGCAGCTGAGTGTTAAATCACAGATACTCACTGTAGCATGAGCCGTGCAATCCGCTGGCAGTCGGCCTTATCGTAGAACCAGATACTGTAGATGCCCACTGAGAGACACACGCAATCAAATAAAGCACAGAAGATAACACACAGGTACAGAGGGGCTGTGCTGTGAACATGTGTATACTTACAGCGAAGAGCTCAACAAACAGCGAGTTACAGACTTGCAGTAAAATATCAGTCGAATAAACAAGCTAAAATGTGTGACCACACTGGAGAACATTACCTGTTTTACTAAGCCAACACAAATTGTTTCAAAGCAGCTTTACTGAAAATCATAATGTTAATGTTTATAATATCTCAATACCTTTTGCAAAGATATACACAATCAAGCAGCTGAAATTGGCTACATAATATATATATATATATATATCACTTTATGTGCATGTACCCTATACAGATAAAGTTGCATGCACTATATATTCATCACTTCACATCCAACAAGACTGACAGTGACATGAAGGTGTTCGTTATAATATTCAGAAGTCTTGTTTCATTAATAGGAAGATCTGATATTTGCTTCACTCTTAGTAAAGAAACAGTTCTTCAACCATATAAAGCTTGACATATAAAATAATTGTTTAATTTTTTAAAAGAACAGTTTATTGAACCTTCAGACAAAATATAAAACACATCTAAAATATGTTTGCAATGCGTGTTCTTTGTTTAGTATCATGTTTGACACATCAGGCTTTTATGACTCAAATAGTATGTAATAATACTTTTTATTCAGAGGCCCAAACTGAGCATAAATATGCAATTTGATGCAGATGCTTAGTTGGTTACATGCTTGGTTTTATGATCAAAACTCTATAGTTTGAAAACATATAAGGCAATGCAATACAATGATGACTGAGAGATGAACAAATAAATGCTCCTCAAAAGCCTGATGGAGGATTTGATCCTCACATCTTAACATGATTTGTCTAAAAAATGCATAAATCTAAGTTGCTTCAGTCCAGTAAGTGTTCATCTTGAAATGCTACTGATGTAAAAGCTATTCTTATATTTACGCGATTAAAATCAGTAAAAATCTGACGGCATAAAGAAGCACAAGCTGAAGGTGGACGTTTTTACAATTATACTAAAAGGCTTTTTACATGCTAAAAATTATAAACTATCAATCAGAACAGGTCTTTCAGCAAAGTTTTGATCATCTGGAGGCCTTAGAAATATGCGTATGGAATATGATACAGCACACTTTATAAGGGAAACGCTGAAGAGTCAATGATGACAAACGATGCAAGAGTCAAACAGGGCTCCTCTCACTGCAACGGATGGATAACAGATGAACACTTACAGTTGCCATTCCTGTACAGTAGGAAAGGGTCCTGGAGCTGGAACTCCAGGTCTTTATTGATCGGCTCCACTAAGTTTTCTGTACTCAAACGGTTCATAATTGTGAAGCCATGATGGGGAGAAGCCGACCTGCAGGAAACCAGTCATCCTTACATTACACACACCACTACATGACAGATCAGTGTGTTATTAATAATATAGCGACTATTGTGGGCCTTCACAGGTCCAGTCAGTCATCGCTCACCTGGCATAAACAAATAATGTGCCTTCAATCTCAGTCTTTTCCTAAAGTGAGAGAGATGTGTTAGTTTTCAAACAGATTTCATATTCAATACTAATACAATGACTTACCAAAAGAAATACAATCGTTGACTGAAGCGTGGCTTTGAGTTTGTATTGATTTTACCGTCAGATAAAAGCTGATATCGATTTCATCTGCAGAAGACTGACAGAAAGTCATACTGATTTTACTTTCGGATTAGTTTATCATCAGATGACGAGCTCGCCTTTAATCATACATCAGCTCCTAGGTGTGTTTATCTTGACTGCTAATATAAGACACTGATGTTCCAGCAAACTTACACGCTGCCAGAACTCCCTGTATGCTCCTGGTGAACTGATATAACGGGTAATAAACGTACAAATACAGCAAACACCAGAAAGGAGAAACGCAGATGGCGGCGTTGCTATTAGCAACCGCAGGCTAACTGACGTGCGCGCGCTGATATGGCGACGCATTTTCAAATCTCACCCATTCGTTTGCTTTGGAGTTGAAAGTATAGAGCGCGACCTGACCGGCGACGTCCAGCAGGTTCACTATGTAGGGGTCATGCAGCTGTAGAGCTGCCAGACTCATGAGATGTCCTGTTTTATTCACACACTCCATCTTTACCATACAGTCTATGAGCTTTACACTGCGCCTACACGGAACACATTTCAGGACGGACACTTCCGGTTGCCGTTTCCTATGTCCGTGCTTCGGCCAGGTTTCGCTCATGGTTCCGTTGAGCAACCGTTCTCACTCAGGCCCAGTATGTATACATAGAGCCAGTCTAATTATAATATCGCTAAAATAAATGTACATTTATATACTTTGTGTAATGTATGCCTGTAAATTTGATAGTCTTTCTGATTATTATTATTATTATTTGCCCTTTTGAAAATTCGCGGAAACCCTTTGGAGGGTTTTGTTGTCAGGGAAGTGTCATGTACTGATTTGGTTTAAACAAATATTTAAAGCAGTTTAAAAGTGTAATCCAGGATCTTTTTTTGTTTTAATGTAAATAATTGTGCACTAGAACGTATATTATGTAATTCCAAAAAGTATAATGCTTGAAATTGTCGTCTCTGGAGCAGTTTAAAAACCTTGCTCCACTTTCACCCACATGTGTGGTTATTAGAGTATTGGACTTTCTTGAATTTAAGAACCAACTATTTACTGAGCTGTTTCAATGGACTTTGAGCTCAACGGCCCAGACTCATAAATGATAGGGATTCATCTAGTATTCAGAAAGTGCGATGTAAAATGTGATGTTATTAAGCAACCGCAAGAGGCCGCTGATACATACAGACGCACATTGTGAGTGTGTGTGTGTGTGTGTGTGTGTGTGTGTGTGTGTGTGTGTGTGTGTGTGTGTGTGTGTGTGTGTGTGTGTGTGTGTGTGTGTGTGTGTGTGTGTGTGTGTGTGTGTGTGTGTGTGTGTGTGTGTGTGTGTGTGTGTGTGTGTCTGTGTGTGTCTGTGTTTGTATTGCTATATTAGTGAGGACCAAAATGTGACAAAACACCTTTTAAGTGAGGACCTCTTGGTAAAGTGAGGACAAAATCGTGGTCCTCACTTTATTTTGCTCAATATAGCCCCCAGGAGGGAGGGGCATTGTGCTATGCAAATTTCTCAGATGTCCTTACTTCAATATCAGATCATGACGAAACTGTGTTTCCTTTATTCTCCTGAGCTCCCTCTAAAGGATAAAGACGTGTACTGCAGCCGATTTATTGTGTGTGTGTGTGTGTGTGTGTGAGAGAGAGTGTGTGTGTGTGTGTGTGTGTGTGTGAATAAATCACAATCAGATAGATAACTTTTAATGAACTATAAGAGTGAGCTTTATACGCGTCCGCTCTAGAATAGTTCAGTAGCACAGGAGGTTTGAGTCAGAGGATTATTATGGGGATTATCTGCTATAGACAGGTGATCCAACCCCATACTCCCTTACCTTCCCCTGTGCTTTCAACCTATAGCAATAACGAGCAGAAAACAGCATGCACTCAGCGAATGAGCTGCTTTAGTGAGAGAGATGAATGGCGTTCATACTGGGAATACGAGGTAAATTTAAATTTAGTTTACTTTCATCTGAAAATTAAAATAGACATCACCTTGACTTTATGAAGCCAAAGGTCTGAACTAAATATAGATCAGCAACATTACTCAGTGTCAAAAGCCTGGGATAGGCTAGGTGACCTGTTGAAAAGCCTGTTAGATGTCCTGCAAAGGTAATTGAATATTCCCCGAACACGGCCTTAATTTAAAACAGACGCACAACTGCAGCGAGTGCGCGGGGGTGGGGATAAAATAAAAACTGTGCTCGGGTTTCTCTAATTTGGTCCGCTGTGTCGATTAGAATAACATTCTTGCTAGACTGTCTGGGATCTTTGAGGATGGCAGTGAGGCATCATTAGATGTGATCCCTTCTAATGGCGCTCAGTGGATTTAATCTTCATCGCGGAGTGAGACGCGTCCTCGACACCCGGATGTCGCGAAGATGTGCTCGTGGAGCTCAAGGCATCAGCATCAGCACCAGCATCATCATACACACTAGTCAAAACATGATAGATAAAATGGTTTAATACAGCCACACGAACTGGAATAGAACAAATAATAAAAACAGATTTTCAATGTGGAGGAGGGGATGGACGAGCCAGAGGAACCGACTGAAGGTAAACACAAACCTAGATGTGACTTATGGACGAGTTTCTTTTCGTTTAATATTAAAAGGGCGTAACTGAAAGGAACTGGTGACACTGTATTTAAAAGTGAAGTGTGCATGTCCGTGTTAAAGTTGTGTAGAATGCTTCAGTGCACATCATACTAGTCTTTATATCCGAGTATCATGGTGAAAGATTCGAGTAGATGTCATATATATATATATATGTTTGTATGTGTTTGTCTGTGTGTGTGTGTGTGTTTGTCTGTGTGTGTGTGTGTGTGTGTGTGTGTGTGTGTGTGTTTGTCTGTGTGTGTGTATGTGTGTGTGTGTGTATAAATATTTGAAAAATCATCAGATAGCCTACCAAATGCACTAACAACTAATGTTAAAGATTCAAACCTTGTTGTGAAGTATTACCCCATTGCACAGTGTCCATCTGACACATTGTTTGATCGAAGAGTATTACAAGCTGCTTTACACAATCAATTCTTATTAAGTAGTGGCCTCAAAAAGTATTTGGAGTGTAATTTATTGTAAAGAAAGACTCTTTACAAGCCTACCATTTGTCAAAGAAAGAACTTTGTTAAAGGGGACTTTGGATGTCCATTTTCTACAAGTTGGTATGATTCCTTAGGGTCTTCATTAAATGTCTGTAACATACTTTGGTTAAAATTCCTCATGGTCTTGTAAAACAACACCATTTTTACTTTGTCAAAACAGCTCTGTTCACATGCAGCGAAGACAGTCGGTATTGTATGACTTTGTGTTTTGTTTGTGGTTAGTGGTACTTGTTCATATAGTTAAGGTGATGAGCTACACAGGACACCTGTGTGAACAGAACAGCTCTCAATTCTTGCTCATGAGTCCAGTGTGAAGACAACCAAGCAAACAGAAAGCAGAAATTTAATTTTGTTTTATGCTGTAAATGTTTGTTGACACACTTGTTTGGATCATCTTCAGTCCTCGGGTTATAGTTAAAGAATTCGGTGTTTACAGCTTTTCTAGTAATTTCTTTAGATTGACATTAAAGAAGCCTGTTTAAAGAGGTCTGTTTGTTCGTGTTAATGTGGATGGTGTATTAGTGAAAGTGAACAATTTTTGATAAAAAAAAAGATTTTAGTACTCTGGATTGTAAAATAATGAAATGTTAATCACATTGATGTTGATATTTGACGGTACGATGTTTCACTTCCTCTCCCTAAAATACTACTAGTTGTGCTTATATGCCATTCAGTGTGCAAGAATAGAATTAAATAATGATGAAAACATTCAGTATATCAGTATATTACAATTTCGGTTTGGAGGGCAGATTACACACACACACACACACACACACACACACACACACACACACAAATATTCTAATACAGGACAGAAGTAAACTAGGTGTTTAAAACCAACATACAAAACCATTGCAGCCATGGATAAACCCAGGAATATTTTCTTCATTTGGAAAAACTCAGTTTTGGAGTAAAATAACTATTTTCGATTTGCCAAAAACCTGAAAGTGATGTTTCTTCAGCGTGTTTTGATTGTGCACTCAGTGCTGAACTCCTCCAGCCATTCATGCAACAAGTGAAAACAGACTAGTGGTGTCTGTGATTGGGGTTGCACTATAATATACACAAATAATACCAATAATATATATGAATATACAGTCCATCTATTTATTCTCCTGAATTGCTTGTATTCTTAAAGACGATTCATTCTTTTCTTTTCTCTCTCTCCTGTCTGTTTTTCAGGGGCAAACTATGACGGTGGCAGCAGAGCCCCCGTCTCTAGTGATGCCCCTCCCGTCTGGTCAGAAACGCCGTCAATCACCAGCCATCATTCGCCGGCCCAGTCCGCCGCGCTCTCCTGGCAGGCCGCGATTAATGCAGCCAGACAGTCTCAGGGCACCCCCAAAACCATGAACGTCTCTGCGGCTGCAAGCACTGCTCCGGCCGGCTCGCTCGCCCAGAGGAAACGCCGGCAATATGCCAAAAGCAAGAAACAGGGAAGCACCACTAATAGCAGACCTCCAAGAGCACTTTTCTGCCTGACTCTCAATAACCCTGTGCGCAGAGCGTGCATTAACTTAGTGGAGTGGAAGTATCCTTACATCAGCAGAGATGGTGATCTTCGATTACACTGACCTGTAGGAAAGATGCTAATTTACAGAATCAAATTTGCTGTCTGGAGTTATCAACACAGTGCATTCACCCCTTTCAACCCAGGCTCATTGAAAATGTGGCAATGTTTCTGCAACACCGATTTTATGTGCCTTATTGCATGTTTCATGGCAGTTTCAAAGTGAAATGTCCAGTGATTGGTGCTAAAAAGCACGTTCAATACGTGACCGTGGCCATGTTTTGATTACCCTGGTACAGGCACGTATTGTGGTGTTTTTATTACTTTGGTTTATAGGCACATATTGTGGCGGTTCAGAATTCAGATGAACTGTAATTTCACAGGATTCGTACCAGAGCGCTTCACCTCACAAGTGAAACACCGTATCACATGAGTTACCCAGCAAACCTGTGTTAAAAACCCCATCCATATGAAGCTGTGTACGTGACGCTAACGTTCAGAAGTATCAGTTTTAAAATTTTGCAGCATGTTAAATTTGTTTTGAGGTCATAACATAATATTGTGCAAGTAAGTGTGTGAAAATTAGGCTTTTCTTAATCGAAACTTTGGCCCTGTAAATCAAAATTTGTGTGAAAAGGAATAAACGTTGTCTGAGATTTACTGCCTCCAGTGTTCATTTCAACTGGAGTATGATTCATATGTATAATTAAATTTGAGTTTTGCAGAAACTTAGCTAGAGGCTCATATTTCCAATGAGCCTGGGCAGTTTTCTTTCTTCTGCCAAACACACAAAACACCAGTGAGGTTTGATGTTATTGGGGTCAAACTTCATTGAGTCAGTGAGAGTTGGAATAAAGCACTGCAGTTTACGTCACCCTTGTGTCTTGTTTGGAGCTTTTGAAACCCACTGACTTTTATTATATGGAGAAAAAGAATATTGTTTTTGTGTTCCACAGAAGAAGGAAAATCATAAGAGTTTAAAACAACAGTCCAATTGGAACTGAGAGCGCAATTCTATCTCATAATGTTTGTTTGTTTATTATTTAACCAGACAAGTCAATTAAGTAAAGTATCTTAAAATAATTAAGAATTAATTTTTTAGTTACAAATGCAGTCTGGCAGATTGAAAGACGGCATTATTTCCTCATTCTCTTCCCCCATAAACTTTAAATTCCCGCCTTCTAACTATAAAATGACTCGTCACCCTGGGTCATGTGATCATAAACAGTAAAATGGCTTCCTTGAAGTGACCATTGGACGTACCCTTCGCTAAAGGCCTTGAGGGAGGGCATGTCCTGAAGGGGTTACACACTTTGATTTGAAATGACCGCAATGCCCTTTAAAGAAACAAAAATGCCGTTGGAACTCGCCATGCATCTCCGCAGTCTAACATGTCAGTTTCAGATGTGAGTTTGGGGCAGGACTATTAGTTTGGCTGACCAATTTGTGGGTGGTGGGAGTGTTTGGAAACAATTACTAGTTACAGAAATGTCCTGCAGCAGCTTTAAGACTAAAATGCCTCATAATATCACTGCCATGACATAGGTTACAGTTCTCGAACATGAGAGAAACCAGCTTTGAAAGTTTCAAATACAAAAGATTGCAGTTTTTCTTTCTAATCAAGTTTGATTGGTTGGGATCATTTGGGAAATGGATGATGTTTTCATATTTGTCCTTAAACACATTATTTCCAGACCTTTTGATATCTTTATACTGCTGTCAATATTTGCCAACTGTGTGGCCTTAGCTGTTTGCATCCCCTTTCCTGAAGACGATTCCAACTCAACTAATCATGATTTGGTGAGTACTGTGACGTCTCTTCTGATTTCTCATTGGCTGAGTTATGGGATTCGTTTCTGCTAATTGAGATTAGATGAGTGAATTACAGTGGAATTACACAAGCCCAAAGGCGAATTTGCAAACACTCAAAAGGTGCTCATCCATGCTGTTCATGTTTGTGTCTTTAGGTATATGAGTTGTCTGCTGTTTAGTTGCTCTGTTGCTTAATGGGGAAGTCGTGGCCTAATGGTTAGAGAGTCGGACTTGTAACCCAAAGGTTGTGGGTTCGAGTCTCGTACCGGCAGGGATTGTAGGTGGGGGGAGTGAATGTACAGCGCTCTCTCCCACCTTCAATACCACGACTGAGGTGCCCTCGAGCAAGGCACCGAACCCCCGACTGCTCCCCGGGCGCCGCAGCATAAATGGCTGCCCACTGCTCCGGGTGTGTGTTCACTGCTGTGTGTGTGCACTTTGGATGAGTTAAATGCAGAGCACTAATTCCAAGTATGGGTCATCACGTCACTTCACGTCACTTAAGTGGAAATAGCCTCATGGGAAAGAAAATGGGTCTCTTTAGTATCTCATTTGTATCTTCTAGACCACTGGTTTTATTTAATGTCCATGCAGTAATGGATCATATTGTTTTCATATACTGTGTAGAATAAATCTTGAAATAAATGCACTGATAATGTCACTCGAGGTTCATTTTCTGGACCATTTACTGTACAGTAGGTGCCTGGAGCTATCCATGGTGCTGAAACCAACCTGCTCACTACATAGCCAGCATCATTTACATAACTTCATTTGGCATACAGGGCATTCAAGGCATACAGTGCTGTAAATTAGTGTTTGGCCTTTGTGATTTTCTGTGCTTTCGCATATTTTACTCTGAATTCCACTAGATCTTTAACCAAAACCTATAAATGCACAAAGTGACCATTCATGAACAGAAAACTCAGCTAGATATATATTTCATACAAATTAAAGAAGTTTTATAGCACCTAGTGCCCCCTTAGTCTAACTCAGTGTTTCCCAACCTTTTTTTAGTCGCGGCACCCTTTGGAAATTTTAACAAACTTGTGGCACCCTACAAAATGAATTTTGTCACAATATTTGAATTACTAACTTCGATATGATAATTCTTCGATATGATCATTTGAAAGGTATAGATATTCGGTACAACAGGGAAGAACTGCAGAATATAATGTCATACAGATATTTTTAATATTATTAAAAAACTGTCCATCAGTGGTGATAATCAGTAGGCTAATTTCTAATGAAGAGACCAATTTATATGACAGATTTTAATGTAGGCTTTTATACATATGTAAACATTATTTAATTACCATTATAACTAGCTATCTCACAAATTTTTGCTCACTCAGTGTTTTTTTAATTTTACAGTGGGGTAATGTTGGTGCAGTAGCACGAGATAGCTTGATTTCAAACTTTGAATTGAATAAAAAATGACAAGTAAGCAGTCAGTAATAAAATAAGAACAAATAAAGAAATTAATAATGATAGCACAAATAAAAAATAACGACAGGCCTTCGAATGAAATAAATTGCTTTTTAGTTTTTCAGGTAGGTCTAACAGTTTTTTTTTTTTTTTTTACCAATTATCCAAATAATGTTTTTGGATTATTATAGTCCTAGAAAGCTATTATTATCAGAACACGTGAGCATAACATAGCGGTTAGCAGATCAATGAATGAGAGGGCAGCGTTACCAGAGTTGCCCATTTACCACACCATGTTACAGCACAGTAGGGCTATTGCAGACAGAAACAATACTGTACTACATAGATGTTTTTTTTGAGTGGACTTTGCTGTTCCGATGAGCATGAACGGTATATGAGTGGTGCACTCACATGGGCCGTGAGCGACTGAGCGGAGCGCACATGCATAGAGCGGGATAATACGCAGAGCGTCACACCACGCGAAAGTGAAACCTGAGCGGTGAACTAATTTTCGGCAGCCGAAATGTCGGTGCATCTGTAATTATTGGCGACATCAGAAATGGACATTATATAATAGATGCTTTTTTGAACATTTTAGCAATTTAAAAAAATTAACAAAGGATTTTTTACACGGCACCCCTGCTCTCGACAGACGGCACCTCGGTTGGGAAACACTGGTCTAACTAACTGCTTATGATATAAAGGTATTTTTCAAATACATTTATGTCATGCATAGATTGTTTCCATTTTGTGGGTGTGTGCAGGACACCTATAGCATCTCGTCTAGGGTCCAAAATTAACCATTTCTGAGCGCCAAGTTTAGTTTAGGTTTATTTGTTTACAGGGGCAATGCACATTAATGAACATGACTGTAAATGTGCCAGAATCAGCCAGAAGGCTATTTTTCATCTGTAGACCCTTAACAGAATGTTAAAAAGTCACCCTAAAAAAGCAAACACAGCATCTTATAATAGATGTATTATAACAACAACAGCTACAACAACACATTAACAACAACTAAAAAATATATACAAGCGCATAATCCCACTCATAAATCATACTAAAAAAACTTGTTGAATTGTATTGTAGAAAAAATATCTAAACTCATATTGTGCTACATAAGAGGTAAAAATAGACTGGAGAATAACAAATAACCAAGAGCAATGAAAGCATAGAGTCAGGTCAAATAAAATACTAATGTTGACTGTGCTGAGTATTAATTAACCATTTTTTAAGATGAAAGATAAAAAAAACGTATGTATCCAGTCCTCTAATTGTCTTTAGCTGATCACATGCATGATTTTTAGTGAACTGATCTCATAAATCAAGTACAGGTAATAGTTCATTGTAACAGTTTCTGGACTTCATACAGTTTAGTTATCATGACACATACTGTGTAGTCGTTCTTCTTCTAAATGCAAAGCGAGTGTGGTTGGCAGGGCCACATTATGACTGTAAGGGGCCCCTGGGCTTTACCTCTTGAGGGGCCCTTCATCAACGAGAACTACAGCCTACATTCACTCAGTCTTTATAATCAAAGCTCAAATTGTCAGCCTTTTATTTTGCAAATTTTTTTTAAGTCACTGATTTACCTTAATGATAGTGAAATAATTTATTAACATTAACCAGAAGAAATAGAAGATGTGAAATATTGTTAATCACGATAGTTCTTGATTCTTGATCAAGACTCTTGATTCTTGACAGCTAATACAATAACTAGGCTAATACATATTAACTAACTTAATATTAATATTAAGTGTTTATCAAAGTTGTATTTCAGTATTTTTAATTCAAATTAAGGCCACCAGCTCGACAGTAAGCTCGACAATAAGCCCGAGGCCAGCGTGAAAGACGCTTGGGACAGATGACGGATTTGTCACGAAATTGAAACATTCAAGAGGGTTTAAAGCATTCATGCAGACGCGGGAGAGAGCTCCATTCAGTGTGTTCTGAGCGCACATATAGAGCTGCGTCTCAAACAGCGCGCAAGCCTGAATTGCGTTTCTTTCCGGGAAAATACATACAAAAGTAAAAAGTATGCAATGTTATTTTACATTTGATTATTCAATTTCTGTACCTGAATAGGTACAAATGTAATTTCTTATCTTTGTTCTATTTATTCATTTATTTAGGCTATTTGTGCTATTGTTTATAATTGGTTCATTTGTTCTTATTTACTGACTTGTCTTCAATTGGAATCGAGAATTGTAAAATTTAACAGGTAGGCCTATCTATAAATTTGGTTTTGAAAAAACAATGATAAAGCTTTTTTTTTTTTTTTTTTTTGTGGCAGGGCAAATCTAAATTTGAACCACTGTTGAGCCCTTTTGGCCAAATTGCAAGTGTGAATCTTCAGTTGCTTCATGATTTGATTCGATTGATTATGATGCATCACAATGCATCTTCTCCTCCAATTATTTAATTACTAATAATTACCATAGTAATAATCACAATAAAGCTCTTTTTGTTATTTTACCTTTGTTAGCCTATTAAAAATAAAAACAAAGATGCAAATAAACTGTTGAGATACATACAATATAGGCCTATAAAAAAAATTAACAGTGCTTTACTTTTACATCTATTTTACATAGACATACAGAAACTGAATAATCAAATGTAAGTATAATCATTGCATAGTCTTTAGTTTATTAATTACAAAGAATAAAGCTACACATTCATTCAGTCAAGAGGAGTAATTCCCTCTTTTCTTTCGTTGTTTGAGTTGTAGCTATTATATAAAGATCTAAATCACGAATCCTATTACACATTTGATTTTTCCACAACTGTTTAACCGTCTGTTTACGCGAAACTCACCAAGACAGATATTCAGATACATAATTAAAATAGTCTATAACAAGAGTAATTTATTATAATAAAACAGTAGCCTACGTTAATATGTATGATGATAGGCCTATTTAATTACATTTATGCAGAATCGTCCACATCAGCATCGCGATGCATCATAAAAATGATCATACTCCACAGCTCTAGTGTGTGATGGCTAATACTGCGAGCTCAACTATGTTAAGATGAAAAAGGAGTTTATAATTGACTAATTATAGCCTACTGTATCTAGCTACTGCTAGCATGACCTACCTTTGCTGTGATCTGCATCTTCTCTTAGCCTTGCGTTAAAATATGCCGTGAGCTTATTTGACTGCATATTGACAAATTTGACTGCATGACTTTTCCCTTTATTTTTGCTCATTTTACCCTTTTCTCTTTCATATTTGGGAGCGTTTTACTGACACTTCTCGCGCAGGACATGTAACGCCCGCACGCGCATTCAAACCAAAAGCAATAAAGTGTAATTTTAAGGTAACGGTTACAAATGCGGTACAATATTTCCGGCATCACCGGGGGCCTCCCCTCAGCCCGGGGCCCTGTGCCCTGAGCCCTGTGCCCTGGGCTTAAGCCCAGGTAAGCCCGTGCATTAATGCGGCCCTGGTGGTTGGTAGCATGTCTGCTGAGCTCCAGGGCTTTGAGCAGCACTGAGCTTGTCCAGTAAGATTAGCCTCACCCGAGTCAGTGACACCAGTGTTTAACCTTTCTTTCTCTCTGGATTTTCAATGCACTCATTCATGCATGTTCATCGATCATTTCCAGCCTACAAACCTATATTCTCAATTCCACACATGCCTTTGGGAAAGCCCTTTGAACAAGAGTGTAATGGTGAGCATTGGTGAACTGTAGTAAGAACGGTTCGCGTGTCTGTTCATTTATGATGAGGCCGAATAGAGGCTTTCAAATACACAACTGTGTACAGTACATAAAATAAACACAAATACGCTTGCAGTTGTTTTCCTCTGTGTGCTCACGCTAGTTGACACAAACCCATCTGTAAACAGGAGGGTGGAGGGGTGATGAAAGAGGATCATAGGATGATTATATCTTCACTCCCTCTCTCATCTCTCACGCCATCCGATGTCTCTCTCTTTCTCACAGTACGGTCCTTATTTCAGTCGACCAGCTGTTCAATTAAATATATTCTTACAGTTTGCCCAAAAATGAAACTGTAGTCATTTAATCACCCTCGTGTCATTCCAAGCCATTGTAACTGATTTTCGTCTGCAGAATGATGCATATCGTCTTGGGCAGAGTTAGGTATAACGTGTTACACCAGGGTTGTCCAAACTCGGTCCTGGAGGGCCGGTGTCCTGCAGAGTTTAGCTCCAACTTGCTTCAACACACCTGCCTGGAAGTTTCTATGCCTAGTAAGAGCTTGATTAGCTGGTTCAGGTGTGTTTAATTAGGGTTAGAGTTGAACTCTGCAGGACACCGGCCCTCCAGGACCAAGTTTGGAGACCCCTGTGTTACACAGTAATGTGTTACTGTATTCTAATTACTTTTCCTGATCAGAGTTTTTGAACAAAACGGTTGAATGAACAATTCAGATGATGGATCAGCACCTAGAGATGACCTCTACAGCCCTGAATGTCAGTGGAGACCATGTCATCTAGACGAACCCTAGAGACAGATCCCCTGCGAAGACCTCATCGGCACAAGAGCACAAGAACTAGACGAGTCCTCTGCTCAATCTGACCTGTGCTGCAGCCTGGAAGCCATGCTGGTTTCGTCTGGCCAGAGGAGAACTGGTCCCCCCGACTGAGCCTGGTTTCTCCCAAGGTTTTTTTTTTTTTCCATTTCTGTCACCGATGGAGTTTTGGTTCTTTGCCACTGTTGCCTTTGGCTTGCTTAGTTGGGGACACAATTTCTGGCAGCATTGACTACGTTTACATGGACATCAGTAATCTAATTATTTACCTTATTCTAAATAAGCCAATATTATGATTATGGTGTTTACATTGTAGCACTGCCACATAAGTGACCACATTAGTTGCTTTTAGAATATTACTTTCATGTTCCCGTTTTACATGTTATAGTACATAGTTCGATTATGGCACATGTCATTACGTCCCCACGTGACGCCATCCGACGTGCCCTCCGGAATTTCACGTATAAGCATATAGTTCGTCTTCGTTATGATGCCATGTACAGTTTTGGGTGTTTCATTTTGAATTTTATGAAAGCTTCAAGTGCAGTTAATTATTTGTACGTGCATACAGACGATGGAAGTGTGGAAGCTCTTTTATTTGCCGTCAAACGGTTGAGCACTGCAGTGTGTGTGTATCCTGTCGCAAAATGCGGCAGAAAGTCCAACACGATTGTAATAATGTGATTAAGGTGTTTACATGTCTATACTGCACTTCAGTAATGCGACTAAAATAGGAATACTCCACATGTCTTAATTCGATTTCTGTTTACTTCGATTATGACTTTAGCCGGATTAAGGTAATCAAAAATATCCGTTTACATGGTAGATTCTTAATCAGAGTATTGTCTTAATCGTGTTAAAATCAGATTATTGTTGTCCATGTAAACGTACTCATTGTTGACTTGACTGCACAGACACTATTGGAAGAGAGCTGAACTGAGCTGGACAATGACATCACTGAATCAACAATGAACTGACTTTAACTGATAAACTGACTGTTTTCTATTGTCCTCCTGCATTATCAGCACACGTTTTTCCTGTTTAACACTGTAAAGCTGCTTTGACACTATCTGTATTGTATAAAGCGCTGTATAAATAAAGGTGACTTGACTTGACAATGACTGCAAAAAGACAATTCACAACACTAATTCACAGACTGACGATCCATCTGGCACAAATATAGACAAGCGGATTGATAAAAACAGTGAAAATTCCTAGTGCTGTTTGGCTGTTATAGCACACTATAAAGCAAAGAACAGTTTGCCGACCCGAACAAGTCTCGCATAGCCAGGCCTTCAGACTGACAGCAGAACCTTGGCTGCTTTGAATGGCCAAAGACCACCCATGAGGCCATGCATATGATTGACAGGTAAAGCAACCAATCATGTTTAGTTTTGTTCCACGTCATGTTTAGGGGTGTGGAAATGTCTTGAACTTATTTTAAAGAGTCTATGCTGCGAACTTTAAATATTTCACATACTTTTGAAAATCCAGCGCTTAGTTGTTCCTGATAAGTGCTCATTGTCAACATGGCGTCTTTATTCTTCCATGAGTGGGTTTGGTATCATGGCATCTTTGTTTCCAGGTGGAACGTTAAAGAACACGACACACACGTCTCCTGGAAATCTTGTATATTTCAACCAATCCGACGACATCGAAACTACTGAAGTGTTTCCAATTTTGTGTGCCGTTATGCATCAGACGTTCAGCCAACAGTCCGTGGGCCTGACGTCTGAGGCTGAGACTAAACCAGAACTAACTAATAGAAACTATGATTGCTATTGTGAATGACGGCACTGTCTGACCAAATCAAATTTTGCCAAGCAAGCAGGCTAACCAAGCTTAAGAATTCCCAATCCAAGCACTGGGATCAGTTTACTGTGGTCCAGGTGTGTTTTGACACGGCTCACTCAGCATGATCAACTGCACGCAGCAAATGACCATTCATAAACTACTGCATCATCACTTCTGTTGAATAAAGGAGCACATCTACCTTGTTCACTTTACACCATCCACAGGGCAACATGTTGCCTAGGAAACCAAGTAAATGGTTTTGCTTTTAGAGCACGCAGACAACCACTAGCCTTGTTAGTCTAATGCTACCATCAACAAAACTGGATACTGCGTCACTATGGCTATCAGGCAGCTTGTCTTTGCCCTCAGACTCTGTCCTTATGTAAGTCCACCACACGTGAAAGTATCTGAAGTATTTGATGAGCTTAAGTGCTTTAAGACAAAGGAGGGTGCATGATGTAAAATGGATTAATGTACTGCCAAAATCCATGTTTGGAATAGTGGCTTATATTGAGGTATATTCATCTGATCATATGATCGAATCTATGATTGAACCCATTTGTTTTGCCAGCCTGCCATGTTCAGCAAAGAGATGTTATTGTTCAAAAGGGATTAATCTAGTCATCCAAGTCTATTGTAGCTATTCTTAGAGCTGTGGCTTAGCTATTGTCATCCGGTCACCTGTAGGTTGAGATGCGTTCAAAGACAGTGTTCACATCATTACACTGATTACCACAAGCATCTATATGAGACCAGGAACATTTATTATAACTGTTATATTTCTACAGTGCACTCTTTATTGTAGCATTTGACAGTTTTTGTGCTCTGCAATGTCATTTATAACCTCTCTGTATGGCTCTAGAGACATGGCTCTAGTTTTCATTCGAAAGTGTGGAAGATCAATTATTTCTAATTTGGCTACAAAAAAACCCTCATCATATTTAATTCAATTTGTACATTTTTGAAATGTTTATTAAAGGCGAAGAAAGCCATAAACAAAAATATGAAAATAAGTCAATATTAAATTTTTCTTGCAGCATTTTGTGTGTACTGCTTTAATTTCGTATTCAGCAGTATTTATCCTTTAAAAAAAAATCTCATTATGATTAAAAGTACACATCATGGTTTAAAGTACATGGACCTGGAATTTATTATTTCTGTTAATTATCATTTCTGAAGTCATGACGAGAGAAGTATATATACTGTATATATATTTCTTTGTCTTTACCAACAAAACCCTCAGGTTGTTGATGACCAGTTTTTTGTTTCAGTTCTCTATTTGAAAGCTAGTTTTATATCCATCTGATGCTGCTTTAATCATAATTGTTTCAAATCTGACCATATCTCATCAAAATCAAATCCAGAGACTTTTACATGTTTTGGGTCATGAAGTCCATATACTTAAGTTTCTATTCCAAAGCCTACAAAGATACACTACTTTGGAATCTAGTTTCTTTTGTTCATCTTTGGGCTCATGAGCATGAGTCATGTTCACTGGTTCAGCAACTCAGCTGTGGTACAGTAAACTCATGACAAACTCATTCTTCCTTCAGTAACATTTGAAATTCTGGATGCTCTGTATTCTCCTCCATTGATTTTTCTGCCGTTTACAGAAACGTCTTGAGAAGCACAAAGAGTTTTTTTTTTTCATCAGTGAACATATTCATACACCTTTGTGCACTAAATCAAGTGGTTCAAAAGATTGTCAGTTGTGTTTCCTTCAGCACATGACTTGCAGAAATGTATAGATCAAAGTTGTCTAAACTCTCAGCAGTTCTTTAAAGGGATAGTTCACCCAGAAATGTCATCATTTACTCACCCTCGTGTCGTTCCAAACCCATAAGACTCAAAGGCTGAATCTGAGAAATGCTGCCTTCAGAGGATGCATTCTAAGGCTGGAAGGCATCAAGGCACGTCCGAGTCCAGTGTTAACTTCACTTCCTCTGATCGAGTTTTGAAGGCAGCATAGATGTATCCTTCGCTGCCTTTGATATCCCACAATCCTTTGCAGTCCATTCCGTGACAGCTGAGCTAAAAATTAAAGATGACGTCTGAATTACCATCATAGTTTTAAATATTTGCATAGTTTTCACCAAAGCTCGCTCTATTTTGCTGTAGATCATTAAACCATTACGCTGCCTCAGAAACCTGTCCGAAATCAGTTTCACGAGGCTCCTTTGTGTGAAAACGCTGCCCAGGCAAGAAGTCAGCAGCCTAAGCTTTCAGATGCAGCCATTGATTTAAAATGCAAAGATATTTTTAATAAAACTGAGAGGTTTCTGCCCCTCCACTGAAAGTCCAGGTAACCAAAACTTAAAGGATCCAAAAGATGTCATAAACAAAGCCATGTGAAACGAGCGGTTTAGTTCAAGTCTTGTTAAGACATATGATCGCTTTATATGATGAACACATTTAATTTAGGCTTTGATTAACATGATCGACACACATTCATTGAGCACATCATCACACAGAAACTGAAATGGATGTGTGTGTGATGCATGAGAACCAATGAGGTTTGTTTCTATCATGTGACACGTGTTTACCATATGTGATGAGCTTGTTTATATGTGAGAGATATATGAAAAGTTTAAATTAAATCTGTAACAGCTGAATCTTTTATGCATGTTGAGTTTTCTCATTGGTCAATCTAGTTAATTTGCCAGTCATATGCTCTGGTTCTTTAAATAAAAGCAGATTCATGAGAAGCTAAACTAAAATCTTGCTCTTCTGTCATTGTTTTCCATAGGAAACAGTAGAATATGCCTTCCTGATCATTTTCACGATTGAAACCTTCCTCAAGATCATAGCTTATGGACTTGTGATGCACCAGAACTCCTATGTGAGAAACGGCTGGAATATGATGGATTTTGTCATCGTCGTTGTAGGGTAAGTGAACAGTCACACACGTGTGTGGTTTTATATTCCTTTGTCCTGTAATGTTTTCAGACACGTAATTGTATTTTATTTGCAATTAAATAAAAATGTATTAAATGCAATTAGCTGAACGGCTTTTTAACCCACTTAAGTAGGACGTCAGCTTTCATCTTTAAAGACTTTCATCTTTATATTATTACTTTTATTATCTTTGAAGTATGGTTAAAGTGTACTGCCAGATGTACTGACAAGCATTTATGGTAAACTTGTAACATTTAAACTTGTATTTTGTGTATTTATAAATATATTTGTAATGATGTTGCAATTCAGTAAAATGTATTAACTTTAAATATAAAATCAGATAACACTCTACAGTTAAAATTATAATCGAACACTTTACATGTGCTTTAGTATGTTAGTCAATACATAAACACATAAAACTGACATTTTAACAAAGTGCACTTTATAAAAGTGTGCTAAGAAACAAGGATACTGTATTTAAGTACTCTTAAGTGGCCTTTTATTTCATTAATATTATGTTATCCACAAGTACAGTTTTAAATAATATTCTCTAAGATTGTCAGGGATTCATCACAGTCACTTCAGTCACCATCCAGGATAATTACCCGATCACAGTCACCTGAGTTCTGATCACCCGCACCTGCTGTCACCAATCAAGCCACACTACAAATACACACACAGCGCAGTCACTCACTGTCCGGTCTACCGTTCACTCCTACGAACTTCTCTGGACTCTCTCTGCCAAATTCTCCTAGAACGAATTACCTGCTGTTCTCCCGCGATCCTCCAATGACTCATTGGAAACTGTTCCACGATCTCCAACGTAACCGGCATCCGATCCTCACCATCAGAACTCAGATAAGCACCCTGGAACCATTCACTGTGTTGACACTCACCTGCCTTTAACACACCTATTCCAGTCATCCCCTTACCCAGTCAATAAACCATCCTGATTTGCACTTACCTGTTGTGTCTGGCCTTGCTTTGTGACAAAGATTTGAAGTACACTACAAGTGCACATTCAGTATAATTAAGCACACTTTTTTCACAGTGTCCATTAAACGTTAAACAGCTGTGATGTTACTTCAGATTTATCCTCGCATCTTTTCTGTAATCTGAACTATGTAACTCATAGATACCCAATAAATGAATGTAATCCAAAATACTTATCAAATGAACAGACCCTTCAAGACAGCTCAAGAATAATCAAACCGAAGTCTACTGGGAATCCCTGAGACATTTGTCTGTATCTTAATACCAGCTTTGTAGAGTTTCACAGATGATGATGCTTTGTCAGAGCAATGACTGCTGAGTGCTTGTCCTCTTATGGTGATTGTGCAAAATTTTGATCTGTCTTCACGATTTGACACTGTTTTGTGATGTGACATTTCCTGTGCTCATTTAAATAATCACAGGGTTTTGTGCTAAAGTGTAGCACGCTAAAGTGATGCAGTTGTTTGTTTAACAACACATCAACTTGACCATTTATAATGACTTTTCTGTGTGCTAGTATGAATATGTGGCAATGAGAAATCATAATGTGCATAATTTTCCAAAATGTTCAAGAAATTAAATGAGGAATTCTATTGAATAAGCAGAAAACTTGCTGAACACTGCTATCTAGATAAAATGGGGTGACAAACTCACCTATGATCATAAATATTTGAGATAAAAAAAATTGAATTGAGATATAAAGATTTGCTTCCATTGTCCTCATTTGTAAGTCGCTTTGGATAACTGCTAAATGTCTAAATGTAAATGTAAATACCCTCTGTAATGTTACCATGGTTACTCATTTACAGAAATCTTGATGTTTACAGCTGTTTAGTTTGTAGTCCTATATATACAGTGCCTTGCAAAAGTATTCTTTTTTTCAGATTGCGTTATGTTGCTGCCTTATGTTAAGCTGCTTTAGATTACTTTTTTCTACATTCACATTCAGCTCAGGAGCATTCATACTTTCAGTGGAGTTAACTTGTGCAAATTCAGTTGAATGGGTATGATTTGGAAAGGCACACACCTCTCAATAAAATGCATATCAGAGCAAAAACCATGCCCTGAGGTCAAAAGAACTGCCTGTAGAGCTCAGAGACAGGATTGTGTCAAGACACAGATTCACAGAAGCATGTAGCCTCCATTCTCCTTAATGGAAGAAGTTTGGAACAACCAGGACTCTTCCTAGAGCTGGCCTCCTGGCCAAACTGAGCAACTGATGGAGAAGGGCCTTGGTTAGAGTGGTGTCCAAGAAGCTGATTGAGCTCCATGATCATATATGGAGATGGGAAAAACTTACAGAAGGACAAACATCACTGCAACACTCCACCAGTTTGGACCTTATGGCACTGTTGACAGACTCAACCCTTTCCTCAGTAAAGACACTTGAAAACCCACTTAGAATGTGCAAAAAGACACCTAAAGGACCCTCAGACTGCGAGAAACGGTATTATCTGGTCTGATAAACCTCAGTTCCAAGCATCAAGTATGGAGGAAACCAGACACTGCTCATCACCTGCAGAGTAGCATCCCAAAAGTAAAGTGTGCTGGTAGCAGCCTCATGCTGTGGGCTGTTTTTCAGCAGCAGGGACTGAGGGACGCATCAGAGTAAAAGGAAAGCTCAACACAGCAAAATATAGAGATAGCCAAGTCCAGAGCATTCAGAACCTCAGACTGGGCAGAAGGTTCACCTTCCAACAGGACAATGACCCTAAGCACACAGCAAAAGTGGCTTATAGACGACTCTGTGAATGTCCTTGAGTGGCCCAGCCACAGCCTGGGATTGATCAGAATATTGATCATACCCAAAAAGACCTGAGGCTCCAAAGGTGCTTCAACTAAGTACCGAGTTAAGGGTATGAATATTTATGCAAAGCACTTATTTCAGTTTTTCCTTTTTTTTTTTTTGCAAAGTTGTCACATCTATTTTTTGCCATTATGGTGTATGGAGTGTACATTGTTGTGGAAAAAAGTAATTTAAAGCAGTTTGACATAAGGCAGCAATATAACAAAACGTGAAAAAAAGGAGTATGAATACTTTCGCAAGGCACTGTATATATGTTACTATATAATTTACAGTTTAAATCTATATGCTATTCAATTCCCAAAAGTTCCTGTGTAATGCATTACATATGATTATATTTACATTACTTTTTTCTTATTTTGGTCATCAGCTTTGTACAGCAGAGTGTTTATGTTGCATTTTATTTAGTTAATATTTATTGCATGCATTTACGTCCCGTGCCTTACCCTGATGGTTTTAGTGTGTAAGACCCTGAGCACCATCTATATAAATGAGTCTATATGTGAGTATTGGCCAAGTTGTATGGACTGGCCACTTATGATGAACTCTTATTCGTCAGTAGGTTCTATTTTACAACCTGTATTATTACATAGATAGTTCACACAAAAATGTCATCATTTACTCACCCCTATGTTGTTCCAAACTCATAAGACCTTCACAAATGAAGATATTTTGGTCACACTTCAGTTTGGGGAAGGAACTATTAACTACGACTTTTGCCACAATAAACTCCTAATCTGCTGCTTATTAATAGTTAGTAAGGTAGTAATTAATTTTAGGTATGGTGTGGATTAAGGGATATAAAATATGGTCATGAAGAATAAGGCATTCATTTGTGTTTTATAAGTACTAATAAACAGCCAATATGCTAGCAATATGCATACTAATAAGCAACTAGTTAATAGTGAGAATTGGTTCCTAAACTAAAGTGTTGCAGATATTTTTAAAATTCCAAAATTTTCAAGCTTCAAAACAGTTCATATGACATTGTAAAAGTAATCCATATGAATCTCTAAAGAAACCGTGGCTTTATTTGATGAACAGATTTCATTTAGGCTTTTGTTCATAAATTGATATTGGTCCAAGCACAAACATAAAGCACATAAAATATGTTAAACGGAGGCTTTTATTTTTTTGCCAATGAGGTTTGTTCTTGTGTGTCAAGCAATTATTGTTGAGCTTGCGTTTACCATTTTTGATGTGCATTTATCAATGTTTATTATGTACTGTATATGAATTAAAGCCTAAATATTAATCTGTTAATCACATAACGTGTTTTTGTCTCTTCAGAAGATATTTGGTCAGATGACGCACAGGGCTAGTGAGAATGTTTGACACTTTCTGTGTGCAGAACGAGGATATGAGTTTATTTGCTTGACGAATGATGTGGAAATGATAAAATAAGGAAATATATTCTGATATTCTAAGTCACTTTGTCATGTTACTTTCTTTTCTATGGTGTATCTAATCATCATACTTGATTAAAAGTAGATACCTATATGGAAATAGTCTCAAGTACCTAATGTAAATGTTGAGATTAATTATAAATTTACTTAAGCATCAAAAGTACAAATAAAATATAAATAATAAAGAGTGAACTCAAGTAATGCTCTGGTATGTGTTTCCCAAAAGCATCAAGGCTGAAATACACTACATGACTTTTAAAATCTGAACAGAATTTAAAACACTAGGCATCATACACTTACTGACTTTGTCACAGAGGAAAAACTGGCCATCATACACTAAACGACTGAGGATCACTCAATACCAGACTTTAAAGTCGTTCCAATCACAACAAACTCTGAAGCTAAAAAAAATCAGAGTCTATGACCATCATACACTATGCAGTTTCCTATTAAATCTGTCAATTCCAATCTGCAGACTGGCTCTGGCTTCACTAGCATCAACTTCTCCTACTGTAAATTGGGGCAAAAATCTGGGCAGAAGACATGTAGTGTTTTCCAGCCCTTACCCAACTATGGTCACAAGTTCCAACGTTACTAACATAGTTGAACATTTCCCAGAACCATAGTTTCACAGAACTTTTTCACAAACACAAATCACATCAGTTACGTATGCACATTCTTAATTGTCTGGTGTTTTGTAAGTGTTACTTTGTGTGTTTATCATCAAATAGCATGTTAAATAATATTTTAATGACGGCGGTTTGGTCTTCTGTGTTGGCCTACAAACTGCTGTCATGGTTGAACAACTCTGTTGGAAGTAGTTCATGTCAGCTGGAAATTGTTGAAAGGATTTTGTCTGGCACATAGCTGGCAACTGTTCACAAGAGCTTACAACCTGATCAAGTGCTGATCTCTGACCCGATGTAATGGGATCAACTCCTCTCAGGGAGGAGGCATCCAGTGCATGAAGTCAGAGGTCATGCTAGACAGAGATTGTGCTACTGTAAGATCCTCAGAGATCACGCTGAATCTCATCTGTGACATCCCCTAGCCTCAGAGCCAGATGAGGGTTATGTGATACAGGTCCACGAAATGTGCAAAAGATAAACCCACCTGACTTGGCATTATGTCGTATAGTCATTTGTTATTTCTAGTATTTGTAATACATTACCACCTTCAGCTTGTGTTTTCATCATCACTAGCTGTTCACTTTTGTCTGTATGTCTATATTTATCTGTACACAGTTAAGAACACTTCATTATAGCTTCTCAAAAATCGAAACCGCAGTCTGCTTTTTATTTCTCTAATTTCAAATTGAAGTACTATCGAGTAAGTGGTATGAGCTTATTATTGTATTATTGTAATTAACATACATATTTTGTATGTAGGTGTAACAAATTAGTCCACTGAAGGCGAGTGTAGTGAAGAACCCAAGTGCAGTTTATTCAAAACAAGGTGAAATCCAAACATCCAAACATAATCCAAACAGACGAAGACTAGAGACACAGACTTGACTTGACGAGGCATGAACAGACTTGACTAAGCATGAACAGACTAGACTCACCGACAGCGGGTTACAACATCAATACACGACAAGGCACAATGGGAACATGATGGCTACTTATAGCAGACAAGGAGGGTCACATGACATGAACAAACCAATGGGAAACAAGACACATGACTAGGACTACCAATCACAACATGACACATACACAAGGCAGAGATACATGAGGGCAAGGGAAGCATGACACTGACAGCATGAAACAATTACAAAATAAAAGACATGGAAAACATGAACATGAAACAAAACCCAAACACCAAACCCCACATTACATATCCCCCCCTCTAAGGGCGGCTCCAGACGCCCGAACAAACACAAACAAAACCCAACAAGTCCAGGAGGGTGGTGGAGTGGATGCGGAACTGGGGGAGGGACGGAGGGCCAGGCCCGTGAAGAGGAACAGGCAGAGCAGGGAGCCATGGCGGAGCAGGCAGAATGGCGGCCATATTGTGAAGAATCTCCTGAGTGTGATGATGATGTATGATGTGAACAGGCTCTGGCTTGGCAGACATGATGTGAAGAGGACTTGGAGTAGCAGACATGACGGAAGCAGGCTCTGGTTTGACAGACGTGACGTGAGCAGGCATGACATTAGCAGACTCTGGCTTGGCAGACACGACGTGATCAGGCTTTGACTTGGTAGATATGACATGAGAAAACTTTAACTTAACTGGCATGATGTGAGCAGGTCCTGGAGTAGCGACGTGAGCAGGCTTTGGCGTAGCAGACATGACATGTGCAGGCTGTGGCTTGGCAGGCGTGACGTGAGCAGACCCTGGAGTAGCAGGTGTGACGTGAACAACTCCAGACATGACGGTCGGGATGTGAAGAGGCTCCTTATCCGCAAAACCCACAGTGTACGATGAGCCGCACAACAGCAGAGCATGATCAATGTATTGTTCAAGTGACCAGTGTGGGGTATTGCGTGGCATAAATTGTGAAATGCTATTGTCCAAACCAAAACGGAAAGTGTCCTTGAGAGCAACATCGTTAAAGTTCACCTGATCACAAAGTTTACAAAAATCACTCACGTAATCCTCTATAGGCCTGTCACCTTGATGAAGGCAGAGGAGGCGTGAGACTGCTGGGTTCATTTTAATGGTCGTGTATTCTGTAACGAATTAGTCCACTGAAGGCGAGCGTAGTGAAGAACCCAAGTGCAGTTTATTCAAAACAAGGTGAAATCCAAACATCCAAACATAATCCAAACAGACGAAGACTAGAGACACAGACTTGACTTGACGAGGCATGAACAGACTTGACTAGGCATGAACAGACTTGACGAGGCATAACAGACTAGACTCACCGACAGCGGGTTACAACATCAATACACGACAAGGCAAAATGGGAACATGATGGCTACTTATAGCAGACAAGGAGGGTCTCATGACATGAACAAACCAATGGGAAACAAGACACATGACTAGGACTACCAATCAGAACATGACACATACACAAGGCAGAGATACATGAGGGCAAGGGAAGCATGACACTAACAGGGTGAAACAATTACAAAATAAAAGACATGGAAAACATGAACATGAAACAAAACCCAAACACCAAACCCCACATTACAGTAGGTGTTTTCCCCCCAGAATGTTAAGTAACACCAGTCAAGTTTTTGTGTTCATGTTGATCAGTATGTAAAGCTGAATAATCCTTAGAAATAAGTTCATCCAACTAAAATAATTTGATTACCAGATATGGTGCTGGTGGTGGGACCCCTCTTGCATTGTGGAATGTATAAATTATGCAGTTGCATTGTTTTACAATAAGTCATTTGTTAGATTTTTTTTTTTACCTAAAATTATTTTTTGTTGGTTATCACCATTTATATACAGTGGGTACGGAAAGTATTCAGACCCCCTTAATGAGTTAAATATATGAGTGTCACAGCAAAGGGTCTGAATACTTAGGACCATGTGATATTTCAGTTTTTCTTTTTTAATAAATCTGCAAAAATGTCAACAATTCTGTGTTTTTCTGTCAATATGGGGTGCTGTGTGTACATTAATGAGGAAAAAAAATTAACTTTTTTAAAAATTAAAATGAACTGATTTTAGCAAATGGCTGCAATATAAGAAAGAGTGAAAAATTTAAGGGGGTCTGAATACTTTCCGTACCCACTGTATTTATTCATACATCCCTAGAGGATAGTTAAGTAAGTTAAGTATAAAAAAAAAACAAAACATGCAGCACACCACAAAAGTTCTCCAAAGAAATAAATGACTGACAGCCCAAATAGCCAATTAAACTGCTGCGCTAACAGTCCTTGTTGTTATCCACCATTTTGTCTGTCTGTTCTATTGGTGAGCGTGATTTCACCAAGTACAACATCCTTGTTGATCCTGGAACAACATTCCAATCAACCAATCAGAATTGAGGGATACGTTTTCAAGAAATGCCAGTTTTAGGCTTACAATCAGGGTTAGATGCTTCTACACCCTTGTTATTCACCTATCATTTCCCTCTGATTTTAGGAATAAACTATGGGTAGGGTTAGGTTTAGGGGTAGGTATTGAGTTAGGTCTATATTTTTAGACAGTAATGTTGATCCAGGATCAACAAAAGATATTGATCCAGGAACACGTCTTACTTGGCAAAATCACAGCGACCCTGTTCTATCTGTGACATCCCAACATTATGGTAAAAAGGTGTTGTGAAGATATTTGAAATTTAGATACTAGATATTCAGAGAGGCTAGTGCTCATTTAATTCCCAAAACCAGCCAGGAATCTTGAAAAATGAACAAATGAACTGCATGATCAACTGCCCTTGGAAATTTTGACTGATTGTTCAAAAGCATAACATCTCTATGTTTGTGCAAAGGAAAAGAATAGCAGTCCTCTGCTGTTAATTTTCACTTATGCTGTTGTATATAACATAAACTGAATTCACATTATGTGTGTGTGTTTAGTCTCTTCAGTGTCGTGCTGGAGCTGGTAACCAAAGATCGAGATGTCAGCGGGCAGTCAGGTGGGAAGCCGGGCGGGTTTGATGTCAAGGCTTTACGAGCGTTCAGAGTTCTGCGGCCTCTCCGCCTGGTCTCAGGAGTGCCAAGTGCGTCCACATCTTTACCCAGCAATCACAGCCAGAACAGCCTGATAACATGCTGATAATATGTCTCTCTGTGTGTGTAGGCTTACAGGTAGTGCTGAACTCCATTATTAAAGCCATGGTTCCTCTGCTGCACATTGCTCTGCTCGTACTCTTCGTCATCATCATCTATGCCATCATCGGACTGGAGCTGTTCATCGGGAAGATGCACGCGACCTGCTATCTGAACGGCACGCGTCAGTGTGCTCTCACATTCGCTAGACTATTTATAAACTATAAAAGTTCTGTTTTTAACATTTCTTTTGCATTAATAAACTGAATTCACATTATGTGTGTGTGTTTAGTCTCTTCAGTGTCGTGCTGGAGCTGGTAACCAAAGATCGAGATGTCAGCGGGCAGTCAGGTGGGAAGCCGGGCGGGTTTGATGTCAAGGCTTTACGAGCGTTCAGAGTTCTGCGGCCTCTCCGCCTGGTCTCAGGAGTGCCAAGTGCGTCCACATCTTTACCCAGCAATCACAGCCAGAACAGCCTGATAACATGCTGATAATATGTCTCTCTGTGTGTGTAGGCTTACAGGTAGTGCTGAACTCCATTATTAAAGCCATGGTTCCTCTGCTGCACATTGCTCTGCTCGTACTCTTCGTCATCATCATCTATGCCATCATCGGACTGGAGCTGTTCATCGGGAAGATGCACGCGACCTGCTATCTGAACGGCACGCGTCAGTGTGCTCTCACATTCGCTAGACTATTTATAAACTATAAAAGTTCTGTTTTTAACATTTCTTTTGCATTACACACACACACACACACACACACACACACACACACATGCACCATAATCTATCAAATAATATGTCTTAGATAGAAGATAGAAGATATCCTAACTAGTACGCTCACATACACAGTACTTAAATGACACAATTTCCTGAGAATGAGCTACATATTTCTTATTCTCCACACAGGTACATTAGCAGAGGAGGATCCCGCTCCCTGTTCTCTTTCTGGTCATGGGCGTCACTGCCCTCTCAGCAGCACCGTGTGTAGGGATGGTTGGCATGGGCCCAACAACGGCATCACAAACTTTGACAACTTCCTGTTTGCCATGCTGACTGTGTTCCAGTGTATCACCATGGAGGGCTGGACTGATGTGCTGTACTGGGTGAGACTCGCAATGGCTTCCTGTCTCTGAAATGTTCACTGTCGCTGACATACTCTTTGTTCTTTCCTGCGGGGAGCGTCCACTTCCGCTCTAAGCGCTTTTCCATGACACACAGAGAGCTCAATGAATGCTAATGAGAGTGACCCTCTAAGACTGAAGGGACAAAGTCAGAAGACGTGCAAAAATGAGAACACAGGAAAACATGTCAGCCTCTGCTTATCAGTGGTGGATGAAGTACAGATATCCTTATAAAGTATTACTCAAGTAAAAGTAATCCTTTTCCATTTTACTTATATACAAAACACAGAAGTACTTGATTTTTAATGTACTTAAAGTATTAAAAGTATTGATCAATTAACCATGTTTATTCATTCTGCAATTTTTAATACTTAATCCTAGAATAAGGAAGAGTAGTAGATGAAGAAACTTGTATTGCTCTGAAAATAAGCAAACATTTTATTTTATTACCTAAACATACTTTAATGTAGTATCAATTTAGGTGTTATATCATTTTAAATAGCATCTGCAGCAGGGAAGATCAGTGGAATCCCTGTAGAGAACGTGATAAAGTGTTTCATACAAAATCTTCCCCTTTACCACATATTTAGTTCACAGATAACCGACAGTCATGACCTATATATGATTTCCCTTTAATATTATCAATACTAAAATTCAACATTAGTAACTTACTTTTAGTGCCATCAGTGTCATATAGGGGTGTGCCAGAAGCCGAATACCTTATTTAGAAAGGCACGGATAGTGGCTTCAAAACGAATAACGGATAACGAATAATTCTGCCTGAATAATATTTGGCTGAGGTTGGCATGGTCACTCCTGGTGTTTGCTGGATAACGGGTGAGCCAGGGGATCAGCGCAATATTATACATAAAACTCTAAAGTCACTACACAATAATGAGTGTGTGAAGTGAATGTAAACTTCATGAATGAAATGAGCGCAAATCAAACAACAGCATTGCTGTTTCCTCTCCGTGCATCTCAGACATCAGAGCTTGGCAAGAAAATCAACTGTACAACATCATACATGTTCTATTTGTGTATATCTGTCAATGATTTAAACCTTGTATGATACACAAATGAATGGAATAAGCACTGCATGATTGCCAATCAAACAGCCGTGTTGCCGTCTCTGTGCGTCACATACATTTTCTACTAAGCCTACACATTTGCTTCTCTATCTTTTGCTGGTTTGCGTTTCACACACACATTTGTTTAGTGAAGGTCAAAAAAGACTTGCTTAAATAGTTCTGTGTAATGAAAATGTGCGCCTTGAATTAATTCATTCGTGTTCAAATGATCACTAAACGTTTGTCATGAAATCTCTCTGCTTGTATGATAATTTTTTTTTGGGGAAATTATTAATGTTATATTTTAGAACACTGATTAGGGCAAATAGAAGCATTTTACAAAAATGTCAGCATTATTTAATACATTAGGAATGTTTCAGCTTAATATTATGTATAAAATGGTTAGAATTCTGGTGACTCAGATCAGGTGGGAGGAGCTGAGGAATCTGCTGCAGAGGATGAAACCAACTCTGTGACAGCTGCCACCCCTCCACCCCAACCCTGATGACCGCAGCGGCCGACGATTACGGGGACGGTCTCTGCCTCTGGGTGCCGGGTGACTGGGATTGTTGTTGTGGAATTCCATTAGCAGAGCAGGATCTAGTCGTCTCGGGCAACTCATGAACATTCTTCTTGGCCATATTCCAGGCGACCTCCCTGTCATTGGGAGTCCAAGATTTTGTGCACCTTATAGATGTGGCCCTCTTCAGTATCGATGGGAGGAGAAGGTATGTCATCTACATCAGACCCTTAGGAAGATGTGAACAGAGGGTTAGTGAAATGTTTGAGAAGTGAAACGTGGAATGATGGAGAAATACGGTAATGTGATGGAAGATTCAGCTGGTAGATGACTTCATTGATCTGTCTTTGGATGGTGAATGGACCATTGTAGCGGGGACTCAGCTTACGGCAGGGCAGGTGAAGACGGATGTCCCTGGTAGAGAGCCAAACCTTCTGACCCGGATGGTACTGGGGAGTAGCAGCTCTTCTTGCATTGGCCTGGCTCTTTTGTCTCTGTACTGCTCACTGTCGATGGATGTGAGCTGAGTCCCAAACCCTCTCGCTCTCTTGGAACCATTGGTTTACAGTTGGAACCTCTGAAGGCTCACCTGACCAGGGAAACAGGGGCGGCTGGTAACAGAGTATGCATTGGAACAGGGTGAGACTGGTGGTTGTTTAGCGTAGAGAATTCAAAGCATACACGGCCCAGGGAAGGTAGCGGCTCCAGCTGTGTTGGAGATCGTGACAATATGATCTTAAGTACCTCATGATCTCCTGGATCTTCCACTCGCCTTTTGATTGTGGATGGTACCCTGAAGACAAACTGACTGTGACTCCCAGAGGACAGAAGAAGGCCTGCCACACTCTGGATATGAATTGGGGTCCACGGTCTGAGACGATATCTTCTGTGATCCCAAAATGCCTGAAGATGTGTTGAAAGATTTCTGCTGTCTCAAGGCTGGTAGGTAAACCCTTCAGCGGCATCAATTTACAGGCCTTGGAGAATTGATCGACGACCACCAGGATGCAGGTATGGGACTCCGAAGGAGGTAGATCTGTGAGGAAATCGATTCTGATGTGGGACCACGGATGGTGTGGAGCAGGTAGGGGTATCAGTTTTCCCTCAGGTAGATGGCATTGGAACCTTGGTGCCGGCACAGACTGAGCATCCACGGATGTACTGGGAGACATCCCGGGCCATATTGGGCCACCAGTAGCTGATTTTGAGGAATGAGAGGGTCTGCTGGCTGCCTGGGTGTCTAGAGCCTGGATAAGTGTGGACTGAGTCTATGAGGGACAAGCGGAGGGTTGATGGAACATATACCAAACACTCAGGACCTCCCAGTGGAGCTGGCTCTGAGCGTGTGGCCTCTGCAATCTGATCATCAAGAGCCCATTAGATGGGACTGACTATAACGGCTGGATGGAGGATGGGTTCTGGTGTTGATGGACTGGAGTCAGGATTGTGCAAATGGAATAAAATGTCGGCCTTCTGATTCTTATGACCTGGACGGTAGGTTACGGTGATCTGGAAACGGGTGAGGATTTAGTTGGATTTAGTCTCTTGGCCTCATGGAGGTATTCAAGATTCAAGGATGTGCTAGGGTAGGAGCTGTACAGAAGGCTTCCTTGAGTGCCGTGAAGGAAGAGAGGGCTTTGGGGGTCCAGAACAGACATTTGGGCCTGCTGCGGAATAGTGACGTGAGAGGTGAACTGATCTGATTGAAGTTGGAGATTAATCTTCTGTATAAGTAGGTGAATCCTAAGAATCATTGTAAATCTTTAACAGAAGATGGTTGAGGCCAATCTTTGACTGCTTGCACCTTCCTCTGGTCAATCTGGATGCCTCACTCACTGATAACATATCTTGAATACAGGTTGTACTCACGGAGCTTCTGAAGGACCAGCGTCACGTGGTGGCTATGTTCGGCCAGGTTCCGGGAGCAGATCAGGATGTCATCAATATAGACAATGACAAAACAATGGAGGAACTCCCGGAACACCTCATTCATAAATCCCTGGAACACGGAGGGTGAGTTTTCCAGTCCATATGGCATGACCTGATATTCATAGTGGCCTGATGGTGTAACGAAGGCGGACTTCCATTCATCACCCTCACGTATCCAAATGAAGTTATACGCACTCTGCAGGTCCAACTTGAAAAAGATGCTGGCACCTCGTAACTACTCCAGGGCTGCTGGGACAAGAGGAAGGGGGTACTGGTACTTGATGGTTTCGAAATCGAGAGCTCGGCAATTGATGCAGTACCATCCTTTTTTCCAACAAAGAAGAAACTCAAAGCAGCAGGGGAGGTAGATGGATGGATGAACTCTTGCTTCAGGGCCTCCTTGATTTACTCCTCCATGGCCCTCTGTTCCGGGATGGACAGAGGATAGATCTTTCCTTTGGGTAGAGTTGCCCCAGGCAGCAGGTCGATAGCACATTCCCATGGCCGATGTGGTGGTAATTTTGTGGCTAGCTGCTTGCTGAACACATTCTGGAACGCCCGGATCTCCTGTTGCATGGTTACCTCTTGTCTCTCTATGGTGGCAGAGTTTAGGTAGAAGGGTTCTGATGGATCAGATTCAATAATGTCTGACCTGTGAGCCCTGGGTCTCTTGACCCATTTCAAACATGTTCTGAAGCAGTAATCTCTCCATCGCTGCATCTCTCCACTCTGCCAACATATTGTAGGAGAATGTTGTAACAGCCATGGGCATCCCAAGATGACGTCAACAGTAGATCCCCCAAGCACCAGGAAGGAGATCTTCTCTGAGGCCAGAAATGGCCTTCAGCACCACAATACAGACACAGCCGATTGAAAATTCAGCATTGACACCCTGCATAAGACAGAAATCCTTAGACAGGAAATGCAAATTGATCGTTGAATAAAGCTCTCTAACCCGATGACATCATCATAAATGGTCATCTGTTGACGGACGGTGGGATTGAGACCCTGACGGTAGGCTGTTATTAGAGATGTCTCGTTCCATTCGCTGACTGCCGCTAGAGTGCAAAATTGCAAGGCATAATGGGTAGTAGAGGAACTGCCTTGATGGAGAGTGAAGAGCTGATCATGAACAGAAAACACGTGGGCTGTTTGTACAAACACTTCCTTGAAATAAGTGGTGAAGGCAGCCAGCGAGCTGGTTACAGGGCCGTTGGCCTCCCAGATGGATCTTGAGAGCGCATCCAGTCAGAAGAGAGATGATGTATGCTATCTTTGCACAATCAGATTTGAAGAGATTGGGCTGCATTTTGAAGTCTAGAGAGCATTGCAACAAGAACCTGCTGCACTCCTCCACCTCGCCAGAGTATGTCACTGGTCAGACCATGGGACTGGCAGAAGCAGATACCGAAGAAGAGGTGACGGATGGAGTAGAGTGACTGTCGCAGTGCATGAACCAGTTCGGCAAAAGGATCGGGGTTGGGAATGCCGGCTTCACTGGTCTTCGTGTTGTTGCATTGTTTTGGTCTGGTCTTCTGTCACAAGATCAGACGGATCGACAACAGGTAAGTCAAACAACACTGGTTTATTGGAAGGTGTTTGGTAGACACCATGAAGCAAACAGGTGAGTGAGCAGATGATGGTTAAACTGGATTGACTGATAGACTGAGGACAGACAGGGGCATCAGATGGATGGAAGGTGAGTATTTGCAGGAGAGAGTCAGGTAAGTAGCTCCAAGGGAATGACGATACCAGACAATGGTGTGATGGAGAGTTTCAATAGGGTTCTTAATTAACTGGTGCAGGTGGGAGGAGCTAAGGAATCTGTTGCAGAGGATGGAAGTGACTCTGTGACAGGAACCAAGGTTATTTTCGTAAACGAAAACTAAAACTAAGACTAAAACTAAGACTAAAACTAAAACTTAAACTGAAATAAAATAAAAACGTCAAAATAATTGAAAAACTAAAACGAAACTAAACTAACAACAGTTATTGAAAAACGAACTGAAATAAAATAATAATTATCAAAAATAAATAATCGTTTTCGCAATCATTCCGTTCTCACCCCTTGGCGGAAAAATATACGAGCTGTGTGGAGGTTTAGGGAAATAGCCTACCTGTAATGCCGCATCACGCACAAATCTGATGGAGAGACGCAAAGCAGTTTAAAGCCTGCATGGGTCCTGTTTGGTAAACGTGCACCAGCAGTACTTAACAGAACAACCGACCCATTATCTGACAGCAGCACTAATTTAATTCTGTACCAGACGAGAACCGTTTGACATAAAGACCGCGAGTTGCGACCCGAACCGCACTCGCATTAAATCTATTTCATCAGGTAAGCAAGATTATTTATTTTGTCATGGAACACAAGCAATCAAACCAACATTAGGCATTCTAAGTTGGTGCTTTGAAGAAAAAGACATGCAGCGCAACATGACAATTAACAGAAAAAAAGATGAGAACGCGCATCCTTTCTGTAAACAACACAAAACTTTTGCCTAGCATCTTGTGATCACTCTGCCAGGCTTTTGAACAAATGTGCATTGGCTAAATCACATCATACACATGCTTATAATTCTTCATAAATGAAAAGAACATTCAAATATAAGCCTTTACTGTTAAATGCGGTTGCTGTTATTATTGAATTTCATTAGTCCCAGTTTTGATGATGCACGGCTGTTCACGGAAAAGTGAGCAAGACACCACAGTTGCAATATCATGGTTATGGTTAAATAAGAAAAGACATATAACCAAATCAGGCTACATTTATTTTCATACTAAATATCTCAACACACATCATTGGATATGACATCAAGCACGACTTGTGTAGATTAATTTAGTAAAAAAAAGGCTTGCCTGCTTTCTTTGGCGTATATTTGTATACTTTTACAATCTAATCAATCTCAGCATGCGTTAATTTTGTGTCGCTAGACGTTTGCCTCACTAAGGCTAAATCATGCCTACGTCTTTCTTTGGCCTACGCTCTGGAAGTGATCTGTTAAACTTTAATAAAAAATGAAACTAAAACTGAAACTAAACTATATAAAAACTAAATAAAAATGCATTCACAAAATAACAAAAAAAAAACTAAAAAACAAAAAACTAAACTAAAAGTAACAAAAATATGAATGAAACTAAAAAAAACCTATAAAAACTACACTGAATTTTATAGAAAATTTGAAAACGATATTAAAATAAAACGAATTTAAAAATTCAAAACTATAATAACCTTGACAGGAACACTGTTCACTATTAACTAGTTGCTTATTAACATGCATATTACTAGCATATTGTCTGTTTATTAATACATATTAATGCATGACTAGACCCCTTAACCCTACCCAATACCTAAACATAAGTACTACAACAACTGCCTTACTTATAATGAATAATCAGCAAATTAGAAGTTTATTGAGGGAAGACTCTTAGTTAATAGTGAATATGTGTTCCCTACTCCACATGCTCATCTAAATTGCTCTGGAACTTCATTGGTCGACGCTGCCTGAGGAGAATTGCTTATTTGCATGCTCTCTCATTTCAAATCTGAATTTAAATCTTGAAATAAGTAGATTTTACTTTGTAAATTAATTTATTTCTTATATTTGCTAAAATGTCATACATGATTAGCAGCTGAGAGTGCAGTCAGAATTGCCGAATGGTAAGACTTTATTTTAGGGTCTCTTAAGTAGTTGCTTATTAGCATGCATATTACTAGTATATTAGCCATTTATTAGTACTAATTAAGCACATATTAATGCCTTATTCTACATGACCTTATTCTGCATCCCTAATCCTACCCAATACCTAAATTTAACAACTACCTTAATAACTATTAATAAGCAGCAAATTAGGAATTTACTGAGGGAAAAGTCGTAGTTAATAGTGAATAAGTGATCCCTATTCTAAAGTGTTACCTGCAATTCTTCTGTTCATTCTTCTGTTGCCATATTTCTGTTCATAAGGGTAGACATGGTAACATGAGTTAATCTGAGAGTTGCTGTGTGTCGTTGTGTGTTTCAGATGAATGATGCTATGGGCTCTGAGTTGCCTTGGGTCTATTTTGTCACTCTGGTCATTTTTGGATCCTTCTTTGTCCTCAATCTAGTATTGGGCGTTCTCAGTGGGTGAGTTATTTTATCCAAATGCTGTTCACATTCAATTTCTGTTATTTCATAACTGCGCCCTTCAAAGTGCTATTACCAAACCATAATTTCCATGGTCTGTATCTGTGTATATGATCTCTTCTGTACAGTACATTGTTGCTAGAGGGAATTTGTTCACATGTGTGCACCACAGAGAGTTCTCTAAGGAGCGTGAGAAGGCCAAAGCTCGTGGAGATTTCCAGAAACTGCGTGAGAAGCAGCAGCTTGAGGAGGATCTGAAGGGCTATCTGGATTGGATCACACAAGCTGAGGACATCGACCCTGATAATGATGAGGAGGGAGATCAAGAGGCCAAACGCAACCGTACGTAAAAGTGCAAGACTCATTTGTTTCTGCTCTTTTCATCTCTCTGAAAGTCTTTTGAAATGCACGCTGTCATTTGCACACATCAACAGTTCCTTGGTCATACTGGAATCAAATCATTAATATTGAGAAAAATGTAATGTTATAGTCAAATGTAAATTGTTAATCAGTTTATGCATCCACTCAATTAAACCAGTCATGTTTTGTGTGAGCAGTGCTGTAGTTGAGTCTAAATGCAGTATGAGTCAGTAAGTCAGGATTGTGGCTTGCAGTAATGAATTTTAAGCTTGGACAAAGCTGAAAGATATCATAAAAAATCATTTAAAAACTGTTTTATGATAAATGTGGCTTGAACTGTCCAGTGTTTTGGAGTTTGTCATTTTGTCTGGGTTTACTTGACTGTAACCCTGTTCCCTGAAAAAGCGGGAAGGCGATGCTGCGTTTCATTAATGCTCATGAGAATGTCCTTTGTTTGACCAGTTGTGAAGCATGTGTGGCAAACATGCTATAAATTCGGATTAAATAAACTCTGCCTGTCGTCATTGGAATGCATGCTTTTGAGAGGCTATAAATAAACGTAAAACGGACACACATTCAGGTTATGTCACAGGTACAAAAGGAGGATTCAGTTGCGAATGTGAAATATAACAGTTTATTAGGAAACAGTCCCAACCAGACAAAAGGCAAGAGTCAAACAAAGCATGTGTAGGATATAGTCACTCTTGGTAGCGCAGGGACGCAAATGGGCAAGTGGATGTCCCGGGAACATACGATCCTTGGGGCGAATACTGGAACCAAAATCCAATGAGACGAAGAACAGGAACAGGGAACTGAACACAGCGGGAACACCAAACGATCTGACAACACAGGACGGATAGCACAGGTGTTAAATAGCTGAGCTGATGAGCTACAGCTGGCGCTGATCAACCAGTCAGCAGCAATCACCGACACACCTATTCACACTCACATACACACAGAGCGAAAATGAGTCAGTGAACCCATAAACCGTGACAGTACCCCTACCCCTAGGAGCGCCCCCTGGCGCTCCCAGGCGAACTTACCCATTGATTGTAATCATCAATAAGGGAGTGATCCAGAATGTCCCTGGCAGGAACCCAACTTCTCTCCTCTGGAAACCTTCCCAGTCCACCAAGTACTGAAATCCGCGTCCCCTCCGTCTCGAGTCCAGAATACGGTTGACCGAATAAGTTGGTTCCCCATCTACGAGGCGCGGCGGGGGGGAACCGGGTGAATGAAAAACGGGCTTCAATTTAGAGACATGAAAGACGGAATGAATTCTCCGGTACGCCGGAGGAAGTTTGAGACGGACTGCCACTGGGCTAAGAATCTTAGTGACAGTAAATGGGCCAATAAATTTTGGGGCTAGTTTATTACAAACGGGGTGGAGAGGAATATTCTTGGAAGAAAGCCAGACTTTTTGACCAACGACGTAGACAGGAGGCTTCAACCGGTGGCGATCGGCCTGAGCCTTAGTGTGCGCTCCCACCCAGAGGAGAGTCTCACAGGCCCTTCTCCAAGTGTGACGGCACCTCTGAACGAAGGCGTGAGCACAGGGGACTGCGACTTCGGATTCCAGGTCAGGAAAAATGGGTGGTTGGTAAACTAAACTACACTCAAATGGCGAGAGGCCCGTTGATGACACTGGTAATGAGTTATGAGCGTACTCAACCCATGAGAGTTGCTGGCTCCAGGAGGAGGGATTCTGTGCCACCAAACATCACAACACTCTCTCAAGGTCCTGGTTGGCCCGCTCAGTTTGGCCGTTGCTCTGAGGATGAAAACCAGAGGACAGACTGACACTCGCCCCCAGTAAATGACAAAACTCTCTCCAAAATTTGGAAACAAATTGGGGTCCTCTGTCGGAAACCACTTCCATCGGGAGGCCATGAATGCGAAAGACGTGATCAACGACAGTAACCGCTGTCTCCTTGGCAGAGGGTAATTTGGGCAAGGGAATGAAATGGGCCGCCTTCAAAAACCGGTCCACTATGGTCAAAACGACCGCATTACCCTGGGAGGGCGGGAGGGCAGTGACAAAATCGAGCGCGATGTGAGACCAGGGTCTCGAAGGGACAGACAGCGGTTGAAGTAACCCCTCCGGGGGTCGATTGGAAGTCTTACCACGAGCACAAACTGAGCAGGCCAAAACAAAATCCCGGATGTCACGAGCCATGGAACGCCACCAGAATCGCTGTTTAACAAGAAAGTTAGTACGATTCACTCCTGGATGACAAGCCACGTTGGAACAATGACCCCACCGAATAACGTCGGACCGTAATCTCTCTGGCACAAATAACCGACTCGGTGGGCACCCGGGCGGAGGCGTTACCCCTTCTAAGGCCGCACGAACCTTCGACTCGACCTCCCATGTGAGTGTAGAGACAACGAGTCTCTCAGGTATGATACACTTGGGAGTAGACGGGCGCCGCTGCAGGGCCTTACGGGAATCTGGGGTTGGCCAATCCACCACAGCCTTAACCTTATCGGGATCCATGCGCATTCCCTCGGACGAGACGATGTATCCCAAAAATGGAACTGACTGTGCATGGAACACGCATTTCTCCACCTTGACAAAAAGTCCATTCTCGAGCAGCCTCTGGAGCACCCGCCTGACGTGCTGAACATGTTCCTGGAGAGAAGAAGAAAATATCAATATGTCGTCCAGGTAGACATATATGAATTGATGGGTCTCTCAGGTATGATACACTCGGGAGTAGACGGGCGCTCGGAAAAATCAAATATTCGAGATAAGGCGTCGGGTTTGATGTTCTTGGAACCCGGACGGTAGGAAAGAGAAAAGTCAAAACGACCGAAAAAAAGTGCCCACGGAACCTGCCTAGAATTAAGACGTTTAGCGGATCTAATGTACTCGAGGTTCTTATGATCAGTCCAGACGATAAAGGGTACCCCCGAACCCTCTAACCAATGACACCATTCCTCCAAAGCTAACTTGACTGCCAGCAACTCTCTGTTACCAATGTCGTAATTAAGTTCAGTGGAAGACAAACGATGAGAAAAAAATGCGCAAGGGTGCATCTTGTCGTCCGAGGAAGAGCGCTGGGAAAGAACCGCACCTACCCCCACCTCTGACGCATCGACCTCCACCACAAACTGACGTGTGGGATCAGGGGCTATGAGAATGGGAGCTGAAACAAAGCGGCTCTTGAGGTTGGCAAATGCAGTCTCAGCTGCACTGGACCACCTGAACGCAGTTCTGGTGGAGGTCAAGGCAGTCAGAGGAGTGGCTAGTTGGCTGAAATTGCGAATAAAACGCCGGTAGAAATTGGCGAACCCCAGAAACCGCTGCAGGGCCTTACGGGAATCTGGGGTTGGCCAATCCACCACAGCCTTAACCTTATCGGGATCCATGCGCATTCCCTCGGACGAGACGATGTATCCCAAAAATGGAACTGACTGTGCATGGAACGCGCATTTCTCCGCCTTGACAAAAAGCCCATTCTCGAGCAGCCTCTGGAGCACCTGCCTGACGTGCTGAACATGTTCCTGGAGAGAAGAAGAAAATATCAATATGTCGTCCAGGTAGACATATATGAATTGATCAACCATGTCTCTCAGCACGTCCTTGGAAAATCGCGGGGGAGTTGGACAGCCTGAAGGGTATAACCAGATATTCAAAGTGCCCCCTGGGGGTATTAAAAAGCAGCCCGGGACTTACTGAACACTTCCTTCAGGTCGAGGTACTCCTTGGGCACGTTAGACAGGCTCACCAGCTCATTCTGCAACAAAGAACAAGACACAGACGAACAAGCAGACATAAGACAAGACGCATAACATTGATCACTCCACGCCGAGATGGAACTCTGGCCCCAGTCCACCCTGGGATTGTGATGCACCAGCCAGGGGTGGCCCAGAACGACAGGAGCCAGCGGAGATTCAGTGAGCAGAAGTGTGAGTTTCTCAATATGATTTCCTGAGGTGATGAGGGTGACAGGTCCAGTAGTGTGTGTGATGCTAGGAAGAGCCTGTCCGTTGAGTGCGTTGACAGAGATAGTATGGGTGAGGGGAACAATGGGGATCTGAAGGTGTTGTGCTAAGTTGTAGTCCATAAAGTTGCCTTCAGCTCCGGAATCCAGCAGGGCCTGGCAGTTGTGGATCCCGGCTGCCCATTGCAGTCTTACTGGGAGGAGAGTTGAGGACGAGGATTTTCCCAGGGACAATACACCCGACAGTAGCCTCAGCTCTACTGCCGGGCTTGGCCTTTTACCTGAAAGTCAGCCAGGAAGTGACCCGCAGCGCCGCAATACAAACAAAGTCCCCTTGCTCTCCGACGGTCTCTCTCTCCTCCCGGGAAAGCCGAGCTCTTCCCACCTGCATGGGTTCATAATCCGAGGTGTGACTGACCGTATTACAGGAACTGGCAGTGGAAAACACAGCGGGAACACCAAACGATCTGACAACACAGGACGGATAGCACAGGTGTTAAATAGCTGAGCTGATGAGCTACAGCTGGCGCTGATCAACCAGTCAGCAGCAATCACCGACACACCCATTCACACACACATACACACAGAGCGAAAATGAGTCAGTGAACCCATAAACCGTGACAGGTTATAACTCTGTCTGAAGAGTCTTTCAGGCACACCCACAGTACGGCAATGAGGTGCAGTGTCCCGTTCCCGCTTTTTCTGGGAACACATAACGTAGAGATCACATGCACATAGAAACATTCAGGAGTGCAAAAAATTATTGTCAAAACTGTCCTGTGATTTATCAGTTTAAAAACAGAAAAGTTACAGCATATTCTCTCTGTTTCTGAAGTAAGTACAACCCTCAGAGTTAAACAGTCATTTAATATAGACGTGGGCTAATTGTAGTGTTCCAATAAATCACATTAAAACTATTCTTCTAGTATTGTGTATTTATTTTTTGTTTAATATAAGTTCTGAACAGAACTTTGTGATATTTCAAAACATACTGAAATACTTTAGCCGCAAATTTTGTCATGGAGTGAAGGCGGAGTGGCGTTTCTGATCATTGGAGTGAGGAGTGGAGTGAGGAGTGGGAAATGCTGAAACCGGAGCGGAGCTGGAGAGGAGTGATTATTGAATGCTTGGAGTGCGGAGGGGAAATTGTTGCTGCTCCACTCCGCTCACATACTCCAATACGTTGCTGCCTCTGGCTGGTGAAGTGGACACAGTAAACGAAGTCTTTCTTGATCTACAGCAGCACTATAGCTAAATCCCACGAAGGAACCCTAGCTCTGGCTTAGCTTCACAAATTAAGCGAATGACTAGAAGGTGTCATTCAGAGCATGGCAATCCGAAATAGTGGCCACATAGACTCTGAGGCAACGTTTACACTAGTGCATTTTCATTTTAAAATGCATAACTTTTGCTACAGTTACGCCTGTCGTTTACACTACCCCCACATTTTCAACCCTCGAAAACGGAGACTTTCGAAAATGCTGCAGACCCCGTTTTAGTTTGAAAACTCTGGGGTTGCATTTCAGTGTAAACGGACCAAAACGAAGACTTTTGAAAATGATGGCGTGGCTGCCCACATTCTTGGGCATTCATGGTTGTACCTGCATGAATGGTTATGTGACATGCGTTTTCAGTTGTGTAGTGTGGACGGTGAACTTTTCTGAAACGCAGTGAAAACGCAAGTATAGATGAGGATCTTAAAGCATTTTAAAATGAAAACACACTAGCGTAAACAGGGCAAGAGACTACCAGTACATGTACCTGAGGACAGTTTTTCTTGCAGGAAATCCAGCACTGAAGCATCTTGGCAGTGAACTGGGTCTGCTCGGCAAAATAACGTCCTCTGCGCCTGAGATAGGAGATCTCTCCTGACCGGAATCGCCCATGGCAAGTTGTTGAGGAGGGATATTAGGTCTGAGAACCAAACCTTGGTCAGCCAACGAGGTGCTGTCAGTAAAAGGCAAGACCTTTGTTGATGGACCTTGGCCAGGACTCCTGGGAGCAGAGAGATCAGGGGAAATGCGTAAAGATAAAGTCTGGGCCACGTATGGGGCATCGTGTCCAGACCCTGGGGAGCTGGAGGAGTCAGAGAGAAGTAGAGGGGACATTGTGCTGTCTTCTGTGAAGCAAAGAGGTCTACATCTGCTTTGTAAAATGTTTCCCAAATTTGTCTGACTACTTCGGGGTGGAGTTTCTATTCCCAGTGTGTCACAGCTTGTCTGGACAGCAAGTCATTCATATGCCCAGGAATGTAAATCACCCTAAGGGAAAGGAACTTGTCCTGTGCCCAAAGCAGGACCTGCTGCGCTAGCCTGTTCAGGCAGCGCAAATGCATTCTGCCTTGATGATTTATGTAAGCAACTACAGCAGTGTTGTCCACCCGCACTAGGACATGGTAGCCCCTTAACTGCTGGAGGAAGTATTTCAGGGCCCGAAATACAGCCATCATTCCAAGGCAATTGATGTGCCAATCAAGAAGATGACCTCTTCAGATTCCTTGGGCCGGATGGCCATCTAATACCACACCCCAGCCCATGCTGGAAGCATCTGTCGTTAGCATCTTGAGATGACAACACACGCATAGAGTGGGACCCAAGGTCAGAAAGCGGGGTCTGAGCCACATAGAAAGGGTACAAAGCCCCTGTTTTGATTGACATTGACATTGAGGGCACAAAGACACAGGACAAATATGGCTTACTCCATAAATTAGTTATCTTGTCATGGAGATCAGCAAAGAAGGGGAGAGACTATCGCTGAGGTCCCTCCTCTTGGCCAGCTTGAAACCTGTCATCTAGTTTGGAGCGTTTGAAGCTCTCTTTCTCCTGCTGCCAGTTTAGTTTTGATCTGTCCACTGCACAAGTCACCACCTTGAGTCACTCCTCATATGCTTTATCATCGCGAGAGGAGCACTCAGAGGTGGCGCTCTCTATTACCATCTCTGCAAAAGCAAGAGATGAGGTGTCCTCTGCCTGATCCAAAGAAACACCACGGTGCACTTCGGGAACCGGCATGAGGACCTCCCAATCTGGCGAGAGCATGAGACAAAGGGAAGGACTTGCCTCTTGCACCTCAGCCAGATCGACATTCAAAACACACAATCTTAATGAGGGTGCGGCAGCTTGCTCCTTCTGAAAGAAAGCAAGCCTAGAGCAGAGTACTTTGATGAGAAGCGCATTGCAGTGCTCACACTCTCCCTTGAACTTGAGGATGGTGTACTCATCTCCCAAACACTCCAAACAAAATGCATGTGGGTCATCTTCAGAGATGGGCTGCAAACAAGGAGGAGCGCATCTCTTTACAGATTCCCTTGACATGTTTTATAAGTTGTTTTCTCTTTACTGTCACTTTCATCTTCTTTTGAAACACAAAAACGGTATCTGAAGACAAAAAAACCTGAAAGCGTGTCTGTTTCACGTCTATTTATAGCCTTTTACTATCATGCATTCCACTGATGTCACCAACAGAGGTTATTTAAGCCAAATACCCGACTGAACAAAGGACACTCTTATTAGCATTAATGAAACGCAGCATCGAGTGTAACACAGAAACGTTTGTCCACTCCACATAGTTTACACAGAAGGGTTTTACAACTAATTTGTTGTGAACAAAATAAAAGTGGAGGACGATGGTTTCACAGAACCTGTAGGCCTATGTCTGTTCATTCTGCTAGTTGACTGATCTGGCAGCATCTAGAAAGCAAATGTATAAGTAAAATAAGATGTAAGTTATACAAAATTCCTACATTTCTAATTTAATTTTTTACACATATATACATGTCTAATACTGCTTTCTCAAAATGAAAACTAGAATAGACAGAAATATTTGGAAAGAAATTGTGTACCATTCACTGAAAATGTTGCTGTTATATTTTTGGAATTGGCAGAAGAACTATCACTGCTATCAGTGGCTAATCAGACACTATTGCTGATTGTTTTATCAGTCTGTGGTTTTCACCTGCCATTAGCACGGTTTTGCATCTGGAAGGTATCTTGATATTCTTTAGATAGATAGAATTTACATTCCAGTCTGTCTCCAGTGTGATCTGTAATGGAATAATGGAAATTGCTTCTTACATATGTTACGTTCTCCCCGGTCTAGGGTTGGGGATAGTGAACAAGTAATTTAAAATGAAGATAATTGAGCAACAATACCCACCCCTCTCCTGTCCCAGCTCACACACAGAAACACAACGGAGCGAGAGTAAATCAAATAATAAGCTTTTAATTCACAAAGTATCATATAACAGGAAGCGTGAATCTTCAGGAGGGGTCAAGGCCAAAATAACAAACAAAAGAAGAACTAACTAAAACATTAATTAGACAGTAACTTACCTAACAAATCAAAACCCAAACAAAATACAATACTCTCCCCTTACTCCCTAGCTGTCAATAAACAGGAGATAACGAGGGATCATAAAGTAAATGGCAACCTCCTCCCTACGGCTTCCGAAACAAACACAAATGAATAACACCGGAACAAAAGACTCTCACTCAGAATGACAGCAACCCGTCACCTATCACAAGACCACAGGTGCATTGAATGTCTGGGGCAGGAGACGGTGGGCAGTAACAGCAACGACCAACACCGCAGAGCTCAGCATGCCGCTCTCCACACGCGCTCTCTCCCTGCTCTGCGGTAGTAACCAGCCATTCCCAGAAAACGCCGCAATTCACGTTTATTCGTGGGTACAGGGAATTTCATAATGGCTTCAATTTTAGCCTGGACTGGTTTAACCTGACCTTGTCCGACCAGTTTACCAAGATAGGTCACGATCGCCTTGGCGAACTCACACTTGCCAAGATTAAGTGTCAAAGATGCTTTAGCCAAGCGTTCCATAACCAAACCAAGAGTGCATAAATGATCTTTCCACGTCATGGAGTATATTACCACGTCGTCCAAGTAGACTTCGCAGTTCTTCACATCCGACAATACAAGGTGCATTAACTGCTGGAACGTGGCGGGTGCGTTGCGCATCCCGAAAGCCATCACAGTATACTGCATAAATGCGTCAGGTGTGACAAACGCAGAGACTTCAGACGCGCGCTCTGTTAGTAGCACCTGCCAGTACCCTTTTAGGAGGTCGAGCTTGGTGACGTAACGTGATGAACCCACACGGTCAACACAGTCTTCCATCCTAGGGAGAGGAAATGAGTCAGCCTTAGTAACGTGATTCACTCTGCGAAAGTCAGTGCAGAATCGCAGTGAGCCGTCAGACTTGAGCACAAGTAGACACGGCGAGCTCCATGGGCTCTGACTTGGTATTGCGAAACCGTTACTTACGCGACACTTGACTTCATCTCTCATAGCTTGACGTTTGCGTGGATTAACACGATATGGGTGTTGCTTGATTGGCGTACTTTGACCCACTTCAATATCGTGCACTAACACATTTGTCTGAGAAGGAACATCACTGAATAATTTAGGATACTTATGAATCAGTTCAATAACATCATCACGCTGATACTCCGACAAATACGAAAGGTGAGATGACAAGGTGATTCGAGGAGGATCTTTAGAGAGAAACTGTTCGCTCAGCAATTTCAAGGGTCCACGAACTGTGTGTCCAAACACAAGTTCGGCCGGACTAAACCCTAAGGATTCTTGTACAGTACTCCTTATAGCGAACATTAGCAACGGTAGCCCATCCACCCATTCTTTATTAGTTTCCACACAGTAAGTGCGTAACATCAATTTTAGCGTCTGGTGAAAACGCTCGAGTGCACCTTGCGATTCAGGGTGATACGCGCTCGACATTTGGTGTTCCACTCCCAGTTCATCTGCTAACTGTTCAAATAAGCGTGAAGTGAAGTTCGCTCCCTGGTCTTTCTGTATTACTCTAGGTAGCCCGAACGTAGAGCAAAACTTGACCAGTTCTTTGACTACAGCTTTCGCTTTTATAGAACGCAATGGCACAGCTTCCGGGTAACGGGTAGCAGCGCACATTATAGTGAGAATAAATTGATGACCAGACTTAGACTTCGGTAAGGGACCAACACAATCCAAAATAAGTCTCTCAAACGGTTCCCCTACCACCGGAATAGGTTTGAGTGGCGCTTGTGGAATCATTTGGTTAGGTTTGCCAGCAAGTTGACAAACATGACACAACCGAACGAACGCAGACACGGACGATTTCAAGCTCGGCCAGAAGAAATGTCTAGCGATGCGATCATACGTTTTAGTAACACCGAGGTGTCCTGAACAAATATGTTCATGAGCCAACTTCATAATTTGAGATCGATACTCTGTAGGAAGAACAATTTGATACACATGGTCACTTTTAGGATTTGACGGCTTCCACCAGCGCATCAACACATCATCATCCCAAAAATAACCCACCAGAGCATCTGACGCTTGTGTGCTACCTACGGCCGCACTAATACATTTATTCAAGGTTAGATCAGATTTCTGCGCAGCGATTAATTGTTCCCTACCCACCTTTAAGGAAGTTTCGTCGGCGCTAACATACTAATCACCTGGCAACGGTTGGGGTTTAACAAGCAGTTTGCACTCTGCAACCTCAGACGGTGCAGCTAGAAAAGAACTTGACAAATCCACCACATCTGCAAATTTCTTCTGTGCACGCGTTACGACACATGCCGGAAAAACAGTGGAAAATTGTAATAAGGCAGCTACCGGATTACTAATATTAGGTTTTGCTGACACGATCGGGTATGGGAAGACTTTAGCCCCAGCCAAATCATTACCCAGGATGATGCTCATGCCCTCTACAGGTAACGGTGAATACACACCAATGCTAACGGGGCCAGAAATAAGGTCAGATTTTAGAAAGACTGCATGTAACGGTACAGAAGTACAGCCCATTTCAATCCCTCGAATGAGCACATCATTGCCCGTATATGACCTACTCGAAAACGGCAGTACATGCTCTAAAATCAGTGACTGTGTGGACCCTGTGTCTCGCAGCATGACTATCGGCTTCGCCTCAGAATCATCCGAAAGTGAAACTAAGCAATTTTGCAAAAACGACCCAAACACATTCAAATTAGGCTGTGGTGACTGACCAGAAACCGGAATAAACGCCACCCCTTTGAGCTTGCTGCCAGCTTTTTGCTGCCAGACCTTACAGTTCGAGATAAGATGACCAGGATCAAGGCAATAAAAACAAACTCTCTTCTTATCAGGACGTCTTGGCATTTTTGCCTCACTGTCAGCCCTAACAGAATTATCGCCTAACATCCTTTTATCTTTCACTACATCCGTAACAAAGGATATTTTAGGAGCGCGCATAACTGGAAATACAGTCTTATGAGTAAGCACGAATTCGTCTGCATGTGTCGCTGCATCAGACAGTTTCGATACTCTCTGCTCATTTAAATGTACCACGATACTTTCGGGCAGACAGCTCTTAAAATCTTCAAGTAAAATTAGCTCTTGCAATTCCTCAAGAGTCACAATTTTTGTGGAAACCCACCATTTCTCGAATAGCACTCTTTTCTCACACGCGAACTCGACAAACGTCTGCTTGGCTGCTTTTGAACACGCCCTAAACTTTTGTCGGTACGCCTCTGGTACCAATTCATAAGCGCGCAATACAGCCAGTTTCACGACATCATAATTCAGTGAATCTTCAATTGGCAAAGCCGCCACAACCTCTTGGGCTTTGCCAACGAGATTACACTGCAATAACAGTGCCCACATATCCCTAGGCCATTTCAATTTAGCCGCAACTCGTTCGAAGGCCACGAAGTAAGAATCGACCTCAGTCAATGGAGGTACAAGTTTGACATACTTACCAACGTCGAAGTCGGGTTGACCCATCTCCGAACTACCAGAAGTCAGCCTGGTGCGTGGTAACGGAACTGGACTTTTACAGTTTTGAGCTTCTAGGTCTAATCTACGCAGCTTAATATCTCGATCAGCGCTTATCTCCAGCTCTTTCAGACGAAGCAGTTGCGTTTAATATTCCTGTTTCTTAAGCTCAAGATCTAGCTCTTTCAAACGAACGGTTACCATTGGATCTAACTGAGAAGCTTTTTTACCGCTTCCCGAATAAACTTCGCCGGTTAACTCCTCTCCATCAGACTCTGCCTCAGGACTTCTAGTTACAGTATGTTCAGTCAAAATACCAGTCTCTACTAGCCTAGCGTACAACTAATCTTTAATAGCCTACTTTCTCCCCCCTTTAGAAACAGTTATATTAAAGAAATCCGCTATCTGTATCAGGTCTACTTTCCTACACCGTTCAAATTCTCTCAGCGTAGGCGAAAGAGTGAACTTAACTAAATCAAAATCCATCCTAAAACCCTATAACCTTCCTCCCCCATCAAAGGTTCAAAACAGCCAAGCAAAGGTTTTGAAGATGAATATAACGATTTAAACAAACGAATGGACCAATTGTCACAAACAAACGAACCCACAATTATCATGAGCAGACCAATTCCAATTATCATGTACAGACGAATCGAACAAGCAGACGAGTCCTCCAATTTTTTACGGATAAACAAACCCACAATTTTCATAAACGAACAACTGGACAAACAGACAAGCCCTCAATTTGCCACGCATCTCATGCGGACAATTCGTTACAAACCTTTTGTAAGGAGCCTTTAACTCATTACGACGAGCCTTCAATTGTCACAATCCGGGTGTCACGATCGGACGAGCCCCCAATTGTTACGTTCTCCCCAGTCTAGGGTTGGGGATAGCGAACAAGTACTTTAAAATGAATACATCAGAAATTTTACATTGCCAAACACTGATGGATTAAAAAGAAATCTGATCTATTCAGGGCCAGATTTATGCATAGACAGTCTAGGCACGTGCCTATGCACGCACGTCTGGGGGGGGGGCAATTACAATAAGAAGAAATAATTACTGTTTATTTTGCGCGTTACCTACAACTGCAAAAGAACCAAAACCCAAAAAGACATTTGCCAAGCAAATTAATATAACAAACACCAGGATAAAAACGACAAACTATTGCCATGTTTTCCCGACGAAATTAAGTTATAATTTCTATGAATCCCTTTTTTCTCCCGCCATTTCACGTACAAACGCACACACACATACTGTACAGACTCACAGTCTTGCGCACACTGATCAAACACGTGCAGAGAAACTTGTCAGCACTGCCCCGCTACTTTATCAATAAAGTAGTTTTGCAACTGAAATGCATGACATTTCTCGGTTATGGAGGTGGTAACATCGCTGTTTTTGAAGAAGTTAAACTTGGATATTTGCTATTGGTAGCGCTGCTGCCGAACACTGTTAGAGACGCAAAGATTCCAGTAATTCACACATGCTTAATCTCTCTCTCATCTAATAACCGCATTAGTCTGCATATTAAATGCTCAAGCCTCCATTACTAGATCTAAAATAAAATTATGTTTTGTAATCAGCAATGGGATTCTGCGATAGAGAACACTGCGATAGAGAACACTGTAACTGTTTTCATATGGATTATGATAAATTTTGTTTGCTGTTTTGGGGTGTTAATAGTATATATTAATAGGGAAGGGGGGCCCAGAAAATTATTTTGCCTGTGTCACAATAAGAGGTCAATCCGGCCCTGGGACTATTACATTTGCCTTCTTTAGAAACATTCCCTCAATAAAGAACATTTATTATGTAGCAAAACTACCATCTGTGTCCTTCCTGTTTCTCTCATTTCCTTCTTTTTTTCTCTCTCTGTCTAACTCTAGTGTTGTGGAATTGTAGTGCTGCTGTGTTTTTGTGCAGTAGACACTCATAGCTGCTCTCTGTTTGAATGCATGTGACCTGGTTGTGAACTGAAGGGGTGACACTGGGCGATCTCACCCACAGGAAGAACACAGGAAACTCGGGCTGGTTCAGTCAGTCCACTGAGACGCATGGTAAATTTTGCTCTGTGGGTGTTTGAGTGTGACAGACACTTCATATGCATAGCAATATATTCAGTTAAAACTACAATGCATTGAATATAATGGTAAGAGACAAAACAACAAATAACCCCCTTTGTCTGTAGGTGGATACAAGACACTTTATTTTTATTTGATCAAAAATACAGTAAAACAGTAATTGTCAGGATTGGACCTGTTTTGTTATATGTTTCAGTTCCTGTTTTGTCTTATTTGGTCTTGTTCCTCTCCTTGTTTAGTTTGATTATTAATTTATTCCCCGCACCTGTCTGCCCCTCGTTATCCAGTCCTTATAAGCCCCAGTCTGTTCAGTTTGTATTTGTCGGTTCTACTTGTGTACTACATGTGTTGCTCAAGCTCCTGTTGTGATGATTCCAAGTGTTTCCTTTATTAAAGACTGCTAAACGTTCCTTCGTGCCTCCCGTGTTCTTCCTGAACAGCGTAGCGTGACAGAAGAACCGACCAAAACAGTAACCTCTGTTTGTTTACCCTCCGTTTTGATTCCCATTTTCACCCAGTGTCTTTTTTTTCCGTTGTGTGCCCTTATGGATCCCCTCGTCCGTCCGGAGTTCCTCCTCCTCCTGCTGGAGAAGGGGAGAAAGCCGTGGACGGTGAGAGCGCGGAGTGGAGCTCCGCCCACTGCACCGCAGCTGAGGGTGAGCTAATAATACATCTGGGACTGCTGGACTTAGAAGGGGACCTTATTGATTGGGAAACTGAGCTGGAAGCCGATTTGTCCCCTCTCCTCTCTCCTTCGTCTCTGCTGGTCCCATCCAGCCCTGAGGGGGCTCCCGTTTCCCAGTCCAGCCAGGAGTCTCCGCCCACTGCACCGCATCTGAGGGTGAGCTAATAATACATCTGGGACTGCTGGACTTAGAAGGGGACCTTATTGATTGGGAAACTGAGCTGGAAGCCGATTTGTCCCCTCTCCTCTCTCCTTCGTCTCTGCTGGTCCCATCCAGCCCTGAGGGGGCTCCCGGGAGAATCCCTCACCTCCGCCTCCAGCCTCCGAGGCCCAGACTCCTCCTCGGCCCGTAGACCCAGCGTCTCCACCTCGGCTCCTAGCTCCCTCGCCTCCACTGTCACCCGTCGATCCAAATGTTCCTTCGTGCCTCCCGTGTTCTTCCTGAACAGCGTAGCGTGACAGTAATGTTGTGAAATATTATTATAATTAAAAAGCTGTTTTCTATTTTAATATATTTAAAAATTTTATTTATTCCTGTAGTGGATGCTTGTTGTTTAACTGGTATTTCTTAACAACAGCCTATTCACATTAAATACATTATTATTTTTTAAATAATATAGTTACAAACATTTCCTCTTTCTCACCTTTTGTGCCTTTGCATGCTTCATCACAATCATGCTTTTCATATGTATACCATGTTTTGTGAGAATAAACCATTTTCAAGATTTATAACATATATTTGTCACGTGTTGGTGCTGTAAGGAGCACAAGACGACGGAGAATTCCAAATAACAGTCCTTTAATAAATCCACAGAAGAAACACTGGAGAAACTCAGGGAAAATGCAGCACAACCAACATCTAACATCAAACAAACAAAATGTCCATGAACAGAACATAACCGTGACAATAGGCCATGAAAAGAACAAATTCCAAAGACACATTTTTAGGTTTATCTTCATTATTACGACACCAGGTGTGACTCTTCAGAGTCAATCTTTGTACACATGCACTAAATTTCATCAAAATTATTCAATTTCAGGGATTTTTGTCAAATAGGCCACACTGTACATTTGGGACTAGACAAATATTTCCAGGCAGAGGCCAATAGGGCTAAATGAGATCTCTAAGTTATGAGCCGAGGAATTGTTTCTAAAATGTATTAATGTAATTTTTATTCCCTGACTTGCAGATGACATTTCAAACCTCTACTCTACCATTCACTCTTTTTGATGGAAAAAGTTTATGAATTTTGAAACTTTACAATGAAACCATTTTTTTTCATTTCCTCCATTGTATGTGTGCAGGGTAAACATTTGAATTTGAGTATGTTAAATTTAGGCGAAAATACCAAAAAACGCCCTGAGCTTAAGTGGTTAACAAACCACACACATTCACAGGATTGTTGGATATCATAGGCAGGCAAGGTCTGCAAAAATATAGTACAGTACATGAAGGCATTTTAGTACATAGGATGTTGTGCAAATATTGGATTCAGACATGCCTTGATATCTACCATTGTATGTTTGGTCTGTGCTCACTGTTTCCTGCTTCTTCTGTTCCTGGTCCCTGTTTTAATTGTGTCCAGGTATTCTTGTAATCAGGCATGTTATGTCATTCTCCTTTGATGTGTCTCAATCAGCTCCTTAGTTCATAAGTCAGGGCACTGACAAGGGATTTCTAGAGCTGTCCCAATGTCAAAATTGTTCCAAACACTGAACATTCACTCTCTAATAATTTCCACAATGCACCACAAAAACCAGGGAGCACCATTGCTCACTTTGTTGCCTTATCAGCTGAAATGTTGCTAGGATATGTAACAGAAGTGTACTTTGAAACAAATCACACCAGAAAGATAGCAGTCCTGCTTACTGACCTGTGATGTTCTTGAAAGGTGCGGTGGTCTCACAGTTCATTCCACCAGAGAGGAGCAGAGAGGGTGAAGGTTTTGGAAAACAACTTTGTGCCTCATTGAGGGACCTCTGATTGATTGAAGGAGAAATTATTTGCATTGTGTTGAGTTTAGATGGTTCTTCCTACTTGTGTGATTGTTGGAGGAAGACAGCACATTTCCCATGAAGAACTCTAACTTTCCAGTCCCCAAATTCAACCAGTTTGTCCTACAACCAGTTCCCATGCTGCCCACACCTGCCACAAAGTTCCCTGTCTGAGTTCCCTGTCTCAAGCCATGCCACAGATGTCATTATGTGGTGTTATTATATGTCTTAATGTGTGCTCTTTTCAATTTGTCTGAGTCCATCTTGTATAATTTAGTAAACATAAATCATATCAGCATTTACACCCTCCTACCTTACACATTTAATCTGGTCAGTTAGATCAGTGGATCTCAACCAGGGTGCAGTGGCATTTTAGCATTATAGCATTTTAAACGAATTTACTAAGTATTATTAAAGTTTATGTTAATATAAAAAAGTCTGAAATAAGATAAAAAGGTTGAGAACTATTGTGTTAGATGGCTTGTAACTCACTCTGCATTACAGTAGTGTAGGCTCTCTTGTACTTAGTGATGTGTGTTTCTGTGTCTCTGAAGAAAGTATCCCCACAAGTGAGACAGAGTCTGTGAACACAAAGAACCCAGGAGAAGATGAGAAAGTCTGCTGTGGGCCCATCTGGTATGTGCTCCATTTTTATACCTTATATACAGCTAAGCACATGAGAAGTTTTTCACACCCTTTTGTACCTGCAATAACCTCCAAGCAAACTCCCAGCTCTTGAATCTCTAATGAAATGTTTACTAGTTGTCACTTGCTGGAAGTTTTTCGTCAACTTGTAGTGTGGCACGAAGTGATGCCATATTTTTCACTTTTTCAGTCAGAAATTGACAAAGTCGAAGTTCAGGTCAGTAGCTCAGTGTGTGTTTGAAGCTGAATTCAGTTCCAGTTGTGTGTGTTTGCTGTTCTTTTGTCTTTTTATTGCCACTTCACCTCATCATTCTGCATTTCGGTGTAAATGTGCTTTGTTTTTAACATTTAAAGCTCTTTATGTTGATGTGTGTCAGTGAATCTATCGAGGCGCTTTAATGCTTGCTATGTATGTTGTATTTGATACGAATACATTCAAAGTGCTTTGCATTTCATTACATTAAAGCTTGAACAATCTTTTCACCATATTGCATGCATGGACACACTAAACAGCATACAATATGTGTTCATATATTAGTGGTGCAAATACAGACTTTGAGTATGTAACGCTCACAATGCTCTCCAATCACATCCTGTCTCTGCAGCCGCTGGCGTTGCTGGAACAGATTTTGTCGCCGGAAGTGCCGAGCTGTTGTGAAATCCACCATCTTCTATTGGCTGGTGATTCTGCTGGTGTTCCTCAATACACTCACAATATCATCCGAACATTATAACCAGCCCGACTGGCTCACGGAAGTCCAGGGTGAGAAACTCACAGCAGACACTCACTGAAACTCTTTTTGCTTTTGGATGTCGAAACAAAAATGAATAAAACTTGAAGACTGACAAAAAATGATAACAGTATTGTTAAAACTGACAGATTGGGATGCGCAGTGATATAGCGTATGCATGTCTTATTTGTTCTTCTTGTGTTTGTCTGCAGATGTGGCTAATAAGGTGTTGTTAGCCCTGTTCACATGCAAGATGCTAGTAAAAATGTACAGTCTGGGACTACAGGCATACTTTGTGTCACTTTTCAACTGCTTCGACTGCTTTGTAGTTTGCGGAGGCATAGTGGAGACAATCCTTGTGGAGCTTGAGATCATGTCTCCTCTCGGCATCTCTGTGTTTCGCTGCGTCCGGCTCCTCAGAATCTTTAAAGTCACACGGTGAGAAACAGCACAGATGATCTGATGGTTTCTTATGCTGCCTTCATATCACTGTAATTAAAGGATGATAACTCATCAGAGTAATTTTAAAATAGTTTCTCTGACTACACTCTTGATGTGTATTGATGTGTCAGTGGTCAAAATAGAGAACATATCAAACAAAAATATATGAGTAATTGATGCATAACATCATGTATTTGTACAAAAAAAAAATGTTTTATCACAGGACCATTTAAAATAAGCAAGCTAGATTAGTAAACAAACTTTTTTTGAAGAACCCCACGTCCAACTAGTAGTATTGCTCTTGAAGAGTCAATACAAGTCAAAAGGAACCAAAGTTCTGTTGAAATTGTTGTAAGACATTTCATTTTTTAATGACTATAAACAATATGTGACCAATAACTAAAATGTAATGGTGCTGAAAGTATGAACCCATAATGTGGGTCTTGTTTTAAGTCTGTCTCTGTTTCTAGTCACTGGGCGTCTCTGAGTAACCTGGTGGCATCACTTTTGAACTCCATGAAGTCCATTGCATCCCTACTGCTGTTGCTCTTCCTCTTCATCATTATCTTCAGTTTGCTTGGCATGCAGTTCTTCGGAGGAAAGTTCAACTTTGATGAGACTGTTACCAAACGAAGCACTTTTGACAACTTTCCTCAAGCCCTGCTGACTGTCTTTCAGGTGTGTGTGTGTGTGCGTGCGCGAGTCAAGTCACCTTTATTTATGTAGCACTTTATACAATTCAGATTGTGTCAAAGCAGCTTTACAGTGCTAAACAGGAAAACAAGTGTGTCAATAATGCAAACAACAATTCAATTCTGCTGTTAAGCAGCTCTAAAAAGAGCACAATAGCATGTCAATTTTTCAGTTAAAGGCAGTTCATCGTTGATTCAGTGATAATGACATCCAGCTCAGTTCAAATCTCTTCCAGTATCATTTTGTAAGAAATGTGTTGACATACAGCTTGTTTGGCAATATCTGGATAGCTTACAGTATGAACATTAACTTTGCATGAAAGCAGCATGTAAAATTATTGAAGAAAGAGTTTTAGATGGAGCACATCCATCCAGCCAGCCAGTAGAATGCAGCAAGACATTGTCAAATTCCCACTTGTAAATATGTACATTTTTTTTTCTTACGCATCAGATCCTGACAGGTGAGGATTGGAATACTGTGATGTATGATGGGATCATGGCGTATGGAGGCCCCTCCTCCTCAGGCATGCTTGTGTGCATCTACTTCATCATCCTCTTCATCTGTGGAAACTGTATCTTTTCTTCTGTTCAGTCCATTTTACCTCACATCCATACTATATAAGATTTCTTTAGACTGTGTTGAACTGACCAAACAAGCAGCTGAACTCAAGCTGAAGAATGAAATTAAAGCTGTTCTGCTGATTTGTAGTGATTAAATCAAAAGCATATGTTTAAAGATACAATAGGCAAATAAATTAACTTTGTACATTTCAGGCCTGAAGTGATCAAAAACATGAACACAAATCTTGATTTCACACATTTTTGCATTCTGATAAGTGTCAGACTGCATTTCTTACCACAACACAAGTACATTCTCTGCTGCTGTAACAGACATCTGTACCCACTTTATATTAGGTGTCTTTAACTACTGTGCACCTACGTGCTGTTAGATTGTACTTACAGTGCAGAAAATTGTTGTGTGAACATTCATCACTGATGGTGTGTCCAAGGAGCACCAGTTAGTGTTTCAAGATACAAAGCAGTCTGGGGTTGCCAATGACATCCAGGAAAGGCTGGATGACGATCATGAGTAGTGTGGTGATGGCTGGAGAGACAGTGGACAGCACAGAGAAATGGCATTCAGGGCAGTGAGGGTTGGCATCCCAAACTGCAGTTTCCATGAGGGAGCACCCACATAAAGCTATGGATTGCAAGGAGTTAGTTACACCTCCTGAACCCTTCATTCTGTTTAACATCATGGAGCCTACCCTAGCAGAAGTCAGGGATACAGTCAAAGCAGCACAGACTAGGTGAGGTCAGAGCATCAAATTTTCATTCACCGATCAAATGTTCACTCACTGCTCAAAACGCTGAGTTTTTGTCAAGTGCTGAGTTCTGCAAGCTCGCGAATCCTCTCATTACAACAATGTGTAGATATGATGTAAATAAGAGAATCATTGTGCAGTGCAGACAGCTTCATTGATTAACGGAACATTGTGAGATCGCGGTGAACTGAAGCGAATGACAGCTTTTAGTGATTATAGAGGGAGCGCTCTTTGCACACTTACTAGGCTGTATAATCCTGTCTGACTGTTTCAGAACGGATATATTAACCTCAGAGAACGAAGTATCATGTTTCGTTGCAACCCACATGCAACTTCTACATTTTGTCCTGCTCCCTCCTGCAAAATCCCACAGGTAGAGAGCAACACAGATTTTTATGTCCTGTTCCAGTATGATTCTTGTTCCGGTGTCATAGGCTATTTTTTTTACAATTCCCACACAAGCATGACACTTCTAACTTCACCTTGTTGCATTTGTTGCAGCAGGCAAACGGAAGTGCTTTCTCTTGCTGTCTCACAACTGAAAAGCATTGAAAATATCCAACCCTGCACCCGTAAACCATTTATCTTTGTTGCGTAATAGACAAATAACATTCTGTACATTAAAACATAAAGTAAACTTGAGTAACTTTTATTTTATTATTAGATATTTATATTTTGCAGGAGTTCCATGAGTAATTTATTTTTCCCGCTTCCTGCGCACACATCAGTATCTTCCCTCACGCTTGTCAAGTCAAGTCACCGTTATACAGATTGTGTCAAAGCAACTTTACAGTGTTAAACAGGAAAATTGTTTGTCAATAATGCAAGAGGACAATAACAAAGAGTAATTTTTCAGCTAAAGTCAGTTCATTGTTGATTCAGTGATGTCATCATCCAGTTCAGCTCTCGTCCAATAGTGTCTGTGCGATCAGTCAAGGGTCTCCAACTAAACAAGCCAAAGGCAACAGTGGCAAGGAACCAAAACTCCATCTGTGATAGAAATGGAGAAAAAACACTTGGTAGAAACCAGGCTCAGTTGGGGGGCCAGTTCTCCTCTGACCAGACGAAACCAGCATGGTGTGGTTTAATTGCAGGCTGCAACACAGGTGCAGAGGACTCGTCTGGTTCCCATGGTCTTGTGATGATGTGTTGTCGTGGTGACGAGGTCTTCACAGGGGACCTGTCTCTGGAGCTCATCTAGTTGATGTGGTCTCTGCTGACATTCAGGGCTGTAGAGGTCGTCTCTAGGTGCTGATCCACCATCTGATCTGGATACAGACTGGATCTGGTGGCAACGGTGACCTCAGAATAAGAATGAAAGAGACTAATATTAGCGTAGATGCCATTCTTCTAACGATGTA